>NC_090380.1:122230504-122320305 GCF_036365525.1 Heterodontus francisci | reverse complement strand
ACCCCCGTTCTCCATCCACTTTCCATCACTCCCTCATCTCTCCAATCCTCTGAGATAGAGACTCCATTATACAAACATTCACACTTTGTCTTCAAAGAAAGTTTGCTCACAAATAGCAACAACTACAAAATAAGCCTTTAAACCAGTCAATAACTTTCTCCTATTTTATATCTATTGTGTTGATATTAAATGAGGATATAATTTGAACAAAGGCTACTTGCACAAGACTTTCCCTCCTCGTTTCCTTGTTCTTGTCGGGAGGATGTGGCAGAGAGGCCATTTTGAGACGTCCTCTCTCCGGGATTCTCTGACTGTTTCTCGAGGTTTTCTTGTGCCGATGCCCAGCTGAAAAAGCTGTTGTGCAAATCTCCAATCCTTTGTTTCTCTCATTGTAACCAAAGCAGGTCCAACAAGACCGAGCGGTTAGGCTGCCCTCAAACTACCTCGCCCTCAAACTACCTTGCCCTCAAACTGCCATGACATGAGTTACAATGCTTCAGGCATAGGCAGGGCATTATATTACCTATCACTATCTAACTACTACATTTAATTTTAAATTCGACTTCTTTCCGTGACCTCCCTGTGCTCCGATCTCTGCCAAATGGCCGGGCATCCCGTGATAGCCTGAAATTATCCACGTGACATTACCTGACGTAGTTTCCGTCTTTTGGGTGTGACCATGATTGACAAAATCGGACAATCTCAAACTAGCCTGCCCTCCCTCCCCTCGGGCCCTCCCTCCATGTTTCTCCTTCCCAGTGCCCTGGGTCCCGGTCACTCTGACTGACCATTTGTTTCTCCTTTCCAGTTCTCAAACCTGCTGGGGACAGTTTATCGCCATGGAAACCTGAACTTTTCCCCGGACGGGAACTCTGTCATCAGTCCAGTTGGAAATCGACTCTCAGTCTTTGATCTGAAGAAGTGAGTGTGCTGAGCTTAGCAACCATCTGAAAGCTGTGGGGATCCCATGGAGCAGCACGGGTCGGAGGGAAGGGAAACCGCGAGATCGGGATCAGTGACACCAAAACAAAGAATTTGCATTTCTTTAGCGCCTTTCACGATCTCGGTGTTTCAAAGCACTTTACAGCTAATGAAATACTTCATTGCGCCGGAAATGTGGCAGCCAATTTGCACAGCAGGATCCCACAAACAGCAATGGGCTAATGAACAGAGAGTCTGTTTATTGTTGGCTGAGGGGTACATTGATCCCTGGGATGCAATGGTTTCCCTTTGAGGAGAGATTGAGTAAATTGTGTCTTTATTCTGAGGGGTTTAGGAAAATGGAAGGTGATCTCATTGAAACATACAGGATTGAGGGGGCTTTGATGGTGTCTGCGCCCAGGGGGCTTTTTCCTGGCTGGAGAGTTTCCAAATAAGGGCTCAACCATTTAGGACAGAGATGCCGAGAGATGTGAATCTTCAGAATCCTATCCCTGAGTGGGTTGTGGATGCTCATTCATTGAGTATAGTCAGATGAAGATAATAGATCGTTGGATTCTAAGCTAATTTAGGATTATGGAGATGATGGCAGTGATTGAGCAGAGGTAAAGGCGGTGACTGCGGGGGTTGGGAAGGGGGGGGCGGTGACTGCGGGGGCCGGGGAGGGGGAGGCGGTGACTGCGGGGGTCGGGGAGGGGGAGGCGGTGACTGCGGGGGTCGGGGATGGGGAGGCGGTGACTGCGGGGGTCGGGGAGGGGAGGGGGTGCGGTGACTGTGGGGGTCGGGGAGAGGGGAGGTGGTGACTGCGGGGAGGACGGGTCTGCACCGTTCCCTGATCGTGTTCTGTTTTCTCTCAGCAACAAGTCAGAGACGTTGCCATTTGCTGCATGGCGAAACATCGTGTGTGTGGGGCAGTCTCCAAACGGCCATCTGGCCATCCTGGTCGATCAAGGTAGGTGGCTGCTGCATCCTTTCCCCCCCCCCCGCCCTCCACTACCCCCTCCCCCTCCCATCCTGCCCCCTGCCCATTTCCCCGGTGTATCATGTACTGGTGTGTAATACTGCTGTGTGTCTGTCTGTTTGTAGAGGGAGCTGCGTTGTTGGTCAGTCTGGTCAGTAAGTCTGTGCTGCATCACTTCCACTTCCACGCTCGGGTCCACGGTATCTGCTTCTCACCTGATGGCAGGTAAGTTACAACAATTCCCAGAGCCACACTGCTGTAAAGAGGTGTCTTCATTCACAGCTCCCCATCTCTAGAGGATGCTCCTAGCTCCATCCACAGCCTGTACTGTGTTAGACCATGTCACCCAGTGTGGTACTAAGCCCCACACATCCAGCAGGACATGCCCTAGTCTCTTGTGGTGCTCAGGTGCTCCCTTTAGTCTGATTTTGTCTTGTTGTTTTAACAGGAGGTTTGTCGTGACCAAGGACAATGTCGTCTTGATGTACCACGCTCCTGGTAAGACCCGAGAGTTTAATCCCTTCATTCTGGACAAAAGCTATTTTGGACCCTATGATGAGACGACGTGTATTGACTGGACCGATGATTCAAAGTAAGAATAACTTGCCCTTATAAGGTGCCTTTCACACCCTTGGTGTCTCACAGTGTTGCACAATGTATACAGTGTTGTAGGGCTGCATAGCAAACTCAATATTGATCAGATAATCTGTGTCATTGCTGCTGTCAGCCAGTGATCTCCTACTCAAGTCTCTAGTGGGGTTTGAACTCACAACCTCTGACTGAGAGAGGGGGAGTGCTCCCGTTCCACTGTTGGGTCATAGTGAACGATTTGGCCTGTTACCTTCTCAGAGTTCATGTTTCTTTTGAGCAGAGTGATGTCAGTTGGATGGTCAGAGTTGGGTATCTGCCAGGTTGAGAGATGTGTGCTGTGACCGTGTGTTGTGTGTCCCAGGTGTTTTGCGGTGGGCAGCAAGGACAGCAGTACCTGGGTGTTTGGAGCCGAGCGTTGGACCAACCTCATTTACTACTCGCTGGGGGGGCACAAAGATGCCATTGTCGCCTGCTTCTTTGAAGAGAAGAGTCTGGACGTAAGTAGCTGTGGATCCCATTCCCTCTGCCCACTCCCCGCCCCCCCCCCACCCCTCCGGTTTGGAACACAGACCCGCCCCCTTTCCCCCCCCACCACCCACAGAACACAGCCCCTTCTCTAGAACACAGGCCCCTCCACCCCCCCGCACCCCCCCCCCCCCCAAATAACATACTCCCCTCATGCACTCTGTTTCCCCCCCACCCCCACATCACTGCAGGAGTTATTGAGCCCAGCCAGGGGTGCCATAGCTGTCCTTAGTGCCCAGGGTTTGTGAGAGGGGCTGAAGTGTGACAGACGCTGCTAGAGTAGATGTCTGTCCAGTGACTGCTGCTGGCCGATGTGTGGGAGAGTTTACAGTGGAATGAGTAGTTATCATTGAGATGTTTCTCGCTGCAGATCTATACACTGAGTCAGGATGCGACCCTCTGCGTGTGGCAGTGTGATACAGAACCCGACGGTCTTCAACCCCGCCTCCCAAAGAGCAAGGCCAAGACAGACACTGATCAAAGTCCAGAATTAGGGCAGCAAACAGATGTGATTCATGGGAAAGTGGAATCGGAGCAGGAGAGGATTGGCAAAGTGAAATATTCACGTGTTGGAAAGTAAGAAATGATCCAGATATGCCGGGAGTTGTGTCTGTCTCTTTGACAATGTGTCTGTCTTTCTGTCTCACTCTGAATATGTCTCTGGTTCTCTCTCCCGTTGCTAGCAAAGTCTCTCTGTGTCGCTAGCTTTCTGTGTTGCTCACGTTCTCTGCGACTAGCTCGTGCATGTGCACACTCTCTCCCTCTCTTTTTCTTTCATTTTTTTCTCTCTCTCGCTTGTGTTCTCTTTCTCTCTGTCACTCACGCTCTTCGCACTCTGTGTCGCTCGCTGCCTATCTCTCTCTCTTGCTCTAGGTCTCTGTTTCTGATTCATGCCTCTGTATTTTCCAATCCTTTTTCTCCCAAGGTATTTCTTTAATAAAGAGAAGGAGTTCATTGATCTGACAGCTGCTGCCTTTCATAAGAAAACTCACCTGCTGGTCACTGGCTTTGCTTCCGGGATATTCCACCTTCATGAGCTGCCAGAATTCAACCTCATCCACTCACTCAGGTAAAATCCAAGGGTTGGGGGAGGGGGTAAACGGGGGGCATTAATTACCCTGGTGAGTCTGGGGTGGCTATAGTGGGAAAAATGTCCCTGCATTTAATTTACTGACCCCTCCATGAGTGAAATCTGTTGGAAGCAAGTCATCCAGCTTCACTGCTGTCTCGCTACTCATGGGGTTTGGGGGAGATTGGGGACCTGATCAGTTTCTGATAGAGGGGAAGTGAGTGAACATAGCTACAGCCTCCTGCAATGTGCCAGCTCCTGACTCCTGTTGTGTCTCTAGTATTTCAGACCAGAGGATCGAGTCCATTTCCATTAACATGTCCGGAGATTGGATTGCATTCGGGTGTCCAGGTGAGATTGTGTCTGTTACCTTCTGTCTGTGCTTCTCAGGTCAGTAATCGAACTGTTTAGGATGATTAAAGAAACAGAGGGTCGATCGAGAGAAACTATTTCCTCTGGTGGGAGAATCAGATCAAGGGGGCAGAACCTTAAAAATGAGAGCTGGGCATTTCGGGGATGATGTCAGGAAGCACTTCTTCACACAAAGGGGAGGGGAAATCTGGAACACTCTTCCCCCAAAAGCTGTGGGATGCTGAAGGTCAATTGAACATTTCAAAATGGAGATTAATAGATTTTTTATTAGGCAAAATTTGCGCGGAGCCCTGTAAGGAGATATTAGACCAGGCAACCGAAAGATTGGAGGTCGGTTTTAAGGAACAGCTGAAAGGTGAAAATATTTGGTGGCGGGGAGTGGGGGATTCCAGAATTTGGGGTCGAGGAAGCTGAGGGCATGGTCACTAATGGTTCATGAAAATTGAGGGCGGGCAATATTACAGAGATGGGAGTCGACAGTCTTAGTGACTGAAATGTAGCTCAGAATCAAATATGACAGTGTGGTTCATCCTCAGACAGTTGCTAGGGAGGAGGAGGAGGAGTCAGTGGCTAGAGAACAGAGTTTGTAACAGGGTCTGAAGGCAATAGGTTTGGTCTTCCCAATATTTAATTAGAGGCAATTTCTGCTCTTCCAGTACTGGATATCGGATAAACAGTCTGACAGTTTAGCCACAGTGGAGGAGTCGCGAGAGAGGTGGTGGTGGTCAGGTGGAGTTGAGTGTCATCAGCATACATGTTGCTGCCAAGGGGCAGCATGTAGATGAGAAATAGGAGGGGGCCAAGGATCGATCCTTGGGGGACACCAGAGGCAATGGTCTGGGAGCAGGAAGAGAAGCCATTGCAGATGATTCTCTGGCTCTGATTAGATAGATAAGAATGGAACCAGGTGAGAACAGTCCACCCAGCTGGACGGCAATGGAGAGGCATTGCAAGAGGGTGGTGTGGTCAATCATGTCAAAGGCTGCAGATAGGATGAGAAGGGTGAGGAGGAAAAGTTTGTCACAGTCTCACAGGATGTCATTTGTGACTTTAATAAGAGCTGTTTCGGACCTGTGGCAGGGCGGAAACCTGATTGGAGGCATTCAGACATGGATAGATAGAATGGGTTTAGGAGGTGGCAGTGTGTTCAAGGACTTTGGAATAGAAAGGGATAAAGGAGAACGATGAGAAGGGGGAGTTCAGGGATGTGGAGAAGGGGGAGTTCAGGGATGTGGCAGAGGGTGGAGAAGGGGGAGTTCAGGGATGTGGCAGAGGGTGGAGAAGGGGGAGTTCAGGGATGTGGCAGAGGGTGGAGAAGGGGGAGTTCAGGGATGTGGCAGAGGGTGGAGAAGGGGGAGTTCAGGGATGTGGCAGAGGGTGGAGAAGGGGGAGTTCAGGGATGTGGCAGAGGGTGGAGAAGGGGGTGTTCAGGGATGTGGCAGAGGGTGGAGAAGGGGGAGTTCAGGGATGTGGCAGAGGGTGGAGAAGGGGGAGTTCAGGGATGTGGCAGAGGGTGGAGAAGGGGGAGTTCAGGGATGTGGCAGAGGGTGGAGAAGGGGGAGTTCAGGGATGTGGCAGAGGGTGGAGAAGGGGGAGTTCAGGGATGTGGCAGAGGGTGGAGAAGGGGGAGTTCAGGGATGTGGCAGAGGGTGGAGAAGGGGGAGTTCAGGGATGTGGCAGAGGGTGGAGAAGGGGGAGTTCAGGGATGTGGCAGAGGGTGGAGAAGGGGGAGTTCAGGGATGTGGCAGAGGGTGGAGAAGGGGGAGTTCAGGGATGTGGCAGAGGGTGGAGAAGGGGGAGTTCAGGGATGTGGCAGAGGGTGGAGAAGGGGGAGTTCAGGGATGTGGCAGAGGGTGGAGAAGGGGGAGTTCAGGGATGTGGCAGAGGGTGGAGAAGGGGGAGTTCAGGGATGTGACTGGGTGCGGTTGAGATTTGAAATTACTTTGGGATTGATTTCTTAGGCTAATAGTTTATTGTTTTAACAATGATTTGTTTGCTGCTTTGTAACTGTCAGATCGAGGGTGTCACACTGGTGTGACATTTGTTGTGTGTTTCAGGTCTTGGACAGCTCTTGGTGTGGGAGTGGCAGAGTGAATCCTACGTGCTCAAACAGCAAGGGCACTTCAACAACATGGTCACACTGTCCTACTCCCCAGATGCTCAATACATCGTCACAGGGGGAGATGACGGGAAGGTGAGACCCCTACACAGTAATTCCCCTTTTCCATTCACTGACTTCTTGAAAGAGGAGCCAAGCTGTTTAATTCAAATCCAGCCTCGATGAGTGATTGGTTTGAACGATGTGCTTGTAGTTTCTTCCTGAGTTTACTGGACACTCACTCAAATCCTCCTGGTGCCTGTGTTTCTCAGGCTGTTGATCAGAGAGTGTGTTTGAAGTCATTGGGGACTAGTCTTGAAGCCAGGAAATCCCAAGGATGCTGAGGTAAAGGCTTGCTACCCGACCCAAACCCGATGGGACCTGACGACGTGTCGGGTTTGGGTCGGCTCGGGCCCATCTTCCGGATCCGGCTTTCGGGCTCGGATCGGGCCGGGTCGGCTCGGAGCGGGTCGGCTCGGATCGGGCCGGACACACACGCTAGTTGCTGCTGTTTAGTCTTGAAATTAAAAAACTTACCTGAGCTGGGAGACCAGGACCAAACGGAGTCTGCGCAGTGAGTGAGCGACGTCACTAGAACGTCATCACGCATGTGCTGCAGCTTCCTGGAGCTTTCCAGTCAGAAGGTAAATCAAGGGATGGTTGGCTCGGGCTCGGGGCGAAAATGGAGGGACCCGGGTCGGGTCGGGCTCGGGTCCGCTGTGGATCGGTCGGGTTCTTTTCCTGACCTGAGCAGACCTTTAAGCTGAGGTGCTGCTGGCTTAGGTTTGCATTCACGGCTGCTCTGCACACACTCAGATAATTAACTCTAAGTATTGCAGATTCCGTACGTTGTTCTTCACTTATTCCTGTCCTGTTTATAACTTTGTCAGTTAATGGCAATGTCAACAATGTGAGTAGGTGGGATTGAGGGATATGGGGAGAAGGTGGGATTGAGGGATATGGGGAGAAGGTGGGATTGAGGGATATGGGGAGAAGGTGGGATTGAGGGATATGGGGAGAAGGTGGGATTGAGGGATATGGGGAGAAGGTGGGATTGAGGGATATGGGGAGAAGGTGGGATTGAGGGATATGGGGAGAAGGTGGGATTGAGGGATATGGGGAGAAGGTGGGATTGAGGGATATGGGGAGAAGGTGGGATTGAGGGATATGGGGAGAAGGTGGGATTGAGGGATATGGGGAGAAGGTGGGATTGAGGGATATGGGGAGAAGGTGGGATTGAGGGATATGGGGAGAAGGTGGGATTGAGGGATATGGGGAGAAGGTGGGATTGAGGGATATGGGGAGAAGGTGGGATTGAGGGATATGGGGAGAAGGTGGGATTGAGGGATATGGGGAGAAGGTGGGATTGAGGGATATGGGGAGAAGGTGGGATTGAGGGATATGGGGAGAAGGTGGGATTGAGGGATATGGGGAGAAGGTGGGATTGAGGGATATGGGGAGAAGGTGGGATTGAGGGATATGGGGAGAAGGTGGGATTGAGGGATATGGGGAGAAGGTGGGATTGAGGGATATGGGGAGAAGGTGGGATTGAGGGATATGGGGAGAAGGTGGGATTGAGGGATATGGGGAGAAGGTGGATAGGTGGGATTGAGGGATATGGGGGGAAAAGTGGGTAAGTGGTCTTTGAAAAGGCGTTTGTTCGCCTTGTGGTTATTGTTGCTGTTCGAGTCTCTGGTCCAATGACTGGTCCCCCGGGGTTAGAATGCTGTTGGTCAGCTACGTTCCCCTTGACTAACCCATGCTCTTTGCTTTCTCTCCTTTCATCAGGTGAAGGTTTGGAACACGAGCACTGGTTTCTGCATCGTGACATTTACAGAACACACAAGCAACATTACTGCAGTTACCTTCAACGCCACTGGTTTTGTGGTGCTCAGTGCCTCCCTGGATGGAACAGTCCGAGCGTTTGACCTTCACAGGTGAGTCATCGGGTTTGGCTCAGCCTCAACACTGTTCATTTTGTGCATCCCAGGCATCTGGTTGATGTCAGCTCCACTTGCGGCTCCTCAGATACTGAAGCAGTCTGTGTCCATATGCAGCGAGACCTGGACAATATCTAGGTTTAAGGATAAGTGGCAAGTGACCTTCGTGCCACACAAGTGCTAGGCAATGACCATCTCAAATGAGAGAATCTAACCATCTCCCCATGACTTTCGACTGCATTACAATCACTGACTACCCCACTACTAACATCCTGGGGGTTACCATTGAACGAAACGGAACTGGAGTAGCCATATAAATACTGTGGCTACAAGAACAGCTCAGAGGCTAGGAATCCTGCGGCGAGTAACTCACCTCCTGACTTCCCAAAGCCTGTCCACCATCTACAAGGCACAAGTCAGGAGTGTGATGGAATACTCTCCATTGGCCTGGATGGGTGCAGTTCCAACAACACTCAAGAAGCTCGACACCATCCAGGACGAAGCAGCCTGCTTGATTGGCACCCCATCTACAAACATTCACTCCCTCCACCACCGACGCACAGTGGCAGCAGTGTGTACCATCTACAAGATGCACTGCAGCAACCCACCAAGGCTCCTTAGACAGCATCTAGAAACATAGAAAATTTACAGCACAGGAGGAGGGCATTTGGCTCATAGTGTCAGTGTAGATTGAAAAAGCTACTCTGCTTAATCCCACTTTCCAGCTCTCCAGTCTGTAGCCCTGTAGGTTGCGGCACTTCAAGTGCTTAAGTATTTTTTAAATGTGCTGCAGGTTTCTGTCTCTACCACCCTTTCAGGCAAAATACTGAGAAGGGTAGAGGAAGTGAGGGACCTTGGAGTGAATGTCCACAGATCCCTGAAGGTAGCAGAACAGGTCGATAAGGTGGTCTGAATACAAGAACAGGGTGGTTATACTGGAACTGTATAACTCATTGGTTAGGCCACAACTTGAGTACTGTGTATAGTTCTGGTCACCTCATTACAGAAAGGATGTAATTGCACTAGAGAGGGTACAGAGGAGATTTACAAGGATGTTGCCAGGAATGGAAAAATGCAGCTATGCGGAAAGATTGAATAGACTGGGATTGTTCTCCTTGGAACAGAGAAGGCTGAGGGGAGATCTGGTTGAAATGTATAAAATTTTGAGGGGCCTGGATCGAGTGGAGGTGAAGGGTCTATTCACCTTAGCAGAGAGGTCAGTGAAGAGGGGGCATAGATTTAAAGTGATTGGTAGAAAAATTGGAGGGGAGATGAGGAAAAACTTTTCACTCAGAGGGTGGTGGGGGGTCTGGAACTCACTGCCTGAAAGGGTAGTTGAGGCAGAGACCCTCAACTCATTCAAAAGGAGTCTGGATATGCACCTCAAGTGCTGTAAACTGCAGGACTACGGAGCAAATGCTGGAAGGTGGGATTAGAATAGGTGGATCGTTTTTCATCTGGCACAGACACGATGGGCCAAGTGGCCATTTTTTGTGCCTTAAACTTTCTATGATGCTATGAATCACTTCACATTTCTCTGCATTGAACTTCATCTGCCACTTGTCTGCCCAGACAACTTGTCTGTCTTTTTGAAGTTCTACACCATCCTCCTCACAGTTCACAATGCTTCCAAGTTTCATATCATTTGCAAACTTTGAAATTGTGCCATGTACACCAAGGTTTAGGTCATTAATATACGTCAGGAAAACAAGGATCCCAACACCGATCCCTGGGGAACTGCACTACAACTGCACCAAGTATAAGTTAATAAGTCAGAATTAAGTTTAAATTATTGATGTTAACTAATGTGTTATGTTGGGAAAACTGGAATTTCATTAGTGGCCACAATGAACTTCCAAGCTATCATCTCAAGGTATGAAGGAGTCTTTCATTCTGGATAAACATCCATTAACTAAAGGCCGGCTCGGGTCTGCAAATGAAACCCGACCAGAGTCTGACAGAACCACATCTGACCCCAAGCCCGAACCGGCCCGAGTCCTTCCATTTTTCCCCGCACCTGACCCGACCATCAGTTAACCTGCCTTCCGTTTTGTTGCTGATCTGCACAAGCTTAAAATAACTAACAAAACCACCTTTCTAGTCCAAAAATTACATTATCATTGGAGCCACTTACTTGAGGTTGTGATCGAGCCAACCCGAGCCCGAATGCCGTACCCGGAAGTGCGACACGACACGTGTTGTCGGGTTCGGGTCGGGTAGCCGGCCTTTACCATTAACCACTACTCTCTCTTTCCTGTCACTCAGTCAATTTCATATCCATGTTGTTACCGTCTCATGTGGCCCTAGAAACTATCGTCACCTGTTTTTAAAAAAAAAGACACACAAAGAATCCGTTGTGGCTCTCCCCCCCCCCCCCCCCCCCCCCCACCCGAGCCTAATGAGTAAGTTTGTCCAATTATATCTGTCAATTTAGAAATTTAAAATTCAATAATGTCCAGTATATATTTTTACACTCAATACAAAGGTTGTTTGGTGAATTAAATGAAAAAAGCAACAGCTGCAGCAGGTTTAATTTCTTGGCTTGTCTCCAAGGGGGCGGAGTACATCATTCCCAGATGCGTCGCTTTACGTAATTAAAAAAAAAAAAATTTCCCAGTTGAGAAAGAAGTAAAGTCCACTTTAAACTTTTTTTTTTCCCAATTCTGTTTTGGTATCCCTAGGGTTTGAATACAACAAAAATCATTAGTAACATTAGGCTGTTCGTGCCTCAGATACTGCCCATGGCTTGTTGATGCCTTCACCCCCAACCCCGTCGCCCCACCACCACCCCCCCCCCCACCTCCCTGAACCTCAGAGTGGAGTCCTGGGAGGATGTGAGAATTTGCTTTCTCCCAAGATTGGTGGTTTTCCTTGACCTGCTTCAATTGATGGTTGAGTTAAATTGGGGGCACTTTTCCTCCTATTTCCCAGAATTTCCTTGTGGGGAGAGATTCCTAACTGGCACAATCTTGGGGACAGAGTTGGATCCATTTCTGCCCAGCCCACACCACACATCTGATATCAGTGACTATTGTTCGAGTTTTAATTTTGCAGCAGTTTTCTCACTGACTGAGTGTCGACTGTGTGCTGATGGGGCAGTCAGTCTCAGAAAGGGTTGGGTAGTCTAGTGGTTATGTTACTGGAATCATTGGCTGGAGTAACAATCCGGAGAACATGAATTCAAATCCCACCATGAGAATTTGAATTCAGTTTAGGGAAGGAAAGCTGTCCTTAACCGGCATGGCCTATATGTGACTCCAGTCCCATACCATCACGACTGGCCCTCATGTATCACCACTTCTCCAGACAGTTGCCTGAAGAGGTGGTAGAGGCAGGAACCCTCACAACATTTAAGAAGTATTTAGATGAACACTTGAAACGTCATAGCATACAAGGCTACGGGCCAAGTGCTGAAAAATGGGATTAGAATAGTTAGGTGCTTGATGGCCGGCACAGACACGATGGGCCGAAGGGCCTGTTTCTGTGCTGTATAACTCTATAACTTCAAAGGAAATCATCTCCACCAGGGAAGACAGCATTTTAGATTAAACTCCAATTGTTTCCAATCTTTTTAACATCTTTTGTAAGAGGTTTGTAACCCAAGCATTTTTTGATACAACCAGAATGATTCTAGATTCTAAATTCTAATTCACAGCAATCAACATTTAAAATTCCAAACTGCCAATGTTATATGAGTAAGCCTTATATCCAGAATGAAAGACTCCTTCATACCTTGAGATGATAGCTTGGAAGTTCATTGTGGCCATTAATGAAATTCCAGTTTTCCCAACATAACACATTAGTTAACATCAATAATTTAAACGTAATTCTGACTTATTAACTTATACTTAGTAATTGCACACAGAACAGAATAGCGCAGAACAGAACTGCTTTTTTTAAAGGAAAGGTAAATTAAGTCATTTTTCTTGTTCTTCAGGCGCCTTTTCAAATGACTAATAAAACCAAAAAAACTAAAGTTATTCAACATTCTTACAACAAAGGATGTAACACCAGCTTCTAAACTTTAAACAGACAGAATCTTTCCCATATCATCTTTATTTATCCTTTCCCTCCCTTACACCATTCTCTAGTTCCTGACTTTTGCTATGTAAAAACAGCCAGTAAGACATGCCTTTAATTTACAAGAAATGTTGGAATCACTCAGCAGGTCAGGCAGCATCTGTGGAGAGAGAAGCAGAGTTAACGTTTCAGGTCAGTGACCCTTCATCAGAACTGACAAAATAAATTTAAATAACATGTTACACCAGCATCTTGAATTTAAAATATAATTCAATTTCTACATCCCATTTCTGGGTGCACAATCTTAAATTGAAATGAACAGACTCAACAATCACATTCAAACTTTCTTAATTCCAAACAACTTAGAAATATTGATTTCTGTAATGCATTATGATTCAAAGTACCAAAAATCTGTTAAATTCCAAGCCCGAGGAACACACAGGTTCAACTAGTTCACAACCAAAACATGACTCCGAAATAATAGAACAAGTAACAGACTCATGCTTTCAACATGAAAGTCAAATAACAAAGGGTTAGTGACCATTAGCTCCACAGAACACAAGCTACACAGATGCGAACATTCATTCTTCGAAGTATTACGGAATCGTTACAGTGCAGTAGGAGGCCATTCAGCCCATCGTGTCCGCACTGGCTCTCTGAAAGAGCAATTCCCTCTGTTCCATTCCCTCACCTTCTCCCCATAACCCTGCACATTCTTCCTTTTCATATAACTGTCTAATTCTCTTTTGAATGCTTCAATTGAACCTGCCTCCACCACGTTCTCAGGCAGTGCATTCCAGACCTTAACCACTCGCTGCGTGAAAAAGTTTTTCCTCATGTCACTTTTGCTTTTCTTACAAATACTTTAAATCTTTGCCCTCTCGTTCTCGGTCCTTTCGTGAGTGGGAACAATTTCTCTCTATCGACTCTGTCCGAACCCCTCACCATTTTGAATACCTCTATCAAATCACCTCTTAGCCTTCTCTTCTCCAAGGAAAACAGTCCCAACTTCTCCAGTCTATCTTCATAACTGAAATTCCTCATCCCTGGAACCATTCTCGTGAATCTTTTCTGTACTCTCTCCAATGCCTTCACGTCTTTCCTAAAGTGCAACTCCCAGAACTGGACGCAATATTCCAGCTGAGGCCGAACTAGTGTCTTATACAAGTTCAACATAACTTCCTTGCTCTTGTACTCTAGGCCCCTATTAATAAAGCCCAGGATACTGTATGCTTTATTAACCACTCTCTCAACCTGTCCTGCCACCTTCAAAGACTTATGCACATATACACCCAGTTCCCTCTGCTCCTGCACCCCCTTTAGAATTGTACCCTTTATTCTATATTGTCTCTCCATGTTCTTCTTACCAAAATGTATCACTTCACATTTCTCTGCATTGAACTTCATCTGCCACCTGTCTGCCCATTCCACCAACTTGTCTATGTCCTTGTGAAGTTCTACACTTTCCTCCTCACAGTTCACAATACTTCCAAGTTTCATATCATCTGCAAACTTTGAAATTGTGCCCTGTACACCAAAATCTAGGTCATTAATATATATCAGGAAAAGCAAGGGTTCCAACACTCATCCCTGGGGAACTTCACTACAAACCTTCCTCCAGCCCGAAAAACATCCATTAACCACTACTCTGTTTCCTGTCACTCAGCCAATTCCGTATCCATGTTGCTACTGTCTCTTTAATTCCATGAGATATAACTTTACTCACAAGTCTGTTGTGTGGCACTGTATCAAACACCTTTTGAAAGTCCATGTACACCACATCAACAGCATTGCCCTCATCAACCCTCTCTGTTACCACCTCAAAAAACTCCAGCAAGTTAGTTGAACATGATTTTCCCTCAAGAAATCCATGCTGACTTTCCTTAATTAACTCCCATTTGTCCATGTGACTATTGATTTTGTCCCGAATTATTTTTTCTAGAAGTTTTCCCACCACCGAAGTTAAACTGACTGGCCTGTAGTTGCTGGGCTTATCTTTATAACCTTTTTTTGAACAAGGGTGTAACGTTTGCAATTCTCCAGTCCTCTGGCACCATCCCGAGTCTAAGTAAGACTGAAAAATTATGGCCAGTGCCTCTGCAATTTCCATCCTCACTTCCCTCAGTATCCTTGGATGCATCTCATCCGGCCCTGGTGCTTTATCCACTTAAAGTACAGACAGCCTATCTAATACTTTATTAATTTGAAACCCCTCGTGTCTGACTTATCTCCTCTTTCAACATTGACTGGGTTGCATCTTCTTCATTGGTAAAGACAGATGCAAAGTATTCATTTAAATACCTCAGCTATGCCCTCTGCCTCCATGTGTAAATCCCCTTTCTGATCCCTAATCGGCCCCACTCCTCCTTTTACCTCCCTTTTACTATTTATATGCCTATAGAAAACTTTGGGATTTTCTTTAATGCTAGCTGCCAGTCTCTTTTCATGCTCTCTCTTTACTTCTCTTATTTGCTTTTTCACTTCTCCTCTGGACCTTCTATATTCAGCCTGGTTCTCAATAGTACTTTCTATCTGGCATCTGTCATAAGCACACTTTTTCTTCTTTATCTTAATCTCTACCTCTTTTGTCATCCAGGAAGCTTTGGATTTGTTTGCCTTACTTTTCCCTTTCAAGGGAACATACCTTGACTGTGCCCGAACTATCTCTTCTTTGAAGGTAGCCCATTGTTCATTTACCAGTTTCCCTGCCAGTTTTTGACTCCAATTTATTCGCCCCAGCTTCATTCTTATCCCATTGAAGTTAGTCTTCTCCAAGTTAATTATTCTTACCTTGGATTGCTCTTTGTCCTTTTCCATAGTCAGCCTCAACCTTATGATACAATGATCACTATCCCGTAAATGCTCTCCTACTGATACTTGATCCACTTGGCCCACCTCATTCCCAAGAACCAGGTCCAGCAGTGCCCCCTTTCTCATTGGACAAGAAGCATACTGTTGTAGAAAGTTTTCCTGAACACACTCTAGGAACTCTTGCCCCTCACTGCCCTTTACACTACTATTATCCCAGTCTATGTTTGGAAAATTAAAGTCCCCCCATTATAACTACCCTATAATTTTTGCACTTGTCTGTAATTTCCTTGCAAAAGTGTTCCTCCATGTCCTTCCCACTAGCTGGTGGCCGATAGACAACACCAAGCAATGTAACTGCACCTTTTTTGTTCCTTAGCTCTAGCCAAATTGATTCTATCCTCGACCCATCTGGGACATCCTTTTTCTCCAGCAGTGCAATGCTCTCCTTAATCAATACTGCCACCCCTCCCTCTTTTTTTCCCTTTCCTGTCTTACCTGAACACTTCGTATCCAGGAATATTTAACACCCAGTCCTGCCCTTCTTTGAGCCAGGTCTCTGTTATAGCCACAACATCATATTTCCACATGTCAATCTGTGCCTGTACCTCACCAGTCTTATTAACCACACTCTGTGCATTCACATACATGCACATTAACCCTGATTCAGACTTTATTACTTTCTCCCTTACTCTAACCCCACCTAATAACTTCTTATTCCCTACTCTTGTGCTATCTATCTCACCCAGTATTCTGTGCTTCTTGGTATTCCTCTCTGACATTTGCTCCTGATTCCCACACCCCAGACAAGTTACCAGTTTTGCTTCCCTCCAATCTGAGCTCCCTCTCAGGTTCCCATCCCCCTGACAATTTAGTTTAAACCCTCCCCAACAGCACTGGCAAATCTCCCTGCGAGGATATTAGACCCAGTCCTGCTAAGATACAACCCGTCCATCTTGTGCAGATCCCACGTGCCCCAGAACTGGTCCCAATGTCTCAAATATCTGATGCCCTCCCTCCACACCAGTTCTCCAGCCACCTGTTCAATCGATCAACCCTCCTATTCCTATGCTTACTTGCACATGGGAAGCTTCCAACATTCAAACAAAAGACACAGTAATTTGCTTGGGGGAGAGTTACCCGGACACTGTTTCAGGAGACATTCACACCCCTTAGATTAATTACATCCAATCTGGATCATGGTCAGGGACAGGAGGGTGTGACTGTGAGTGAGGCAGGTATGGGGATCCAGAATTTAGCTTTGGAGGAGCCTCAGCCAGTGCCCTTATCCAATAGGGACGAGGTTCTTGCTCCCGGTGTGGACGAGGGCACAGACTGCAGGGAGGATGAGCGAACTAACCACAGCACCGTGGTTCAGAGTGGGGGCCATTCCAGTGGGGGGAGAAAAGAGAAATGTAGTTGTAATAGGAGGTAGCATAGTTAGGGGAGTAGATACTGTTCTCTGCAGCAAAGATAGAGAGTCCCGAAGGCTGTGATGCCTACCTGGTGCCAAGGTTAAGAACATCTCTTCTGGGCTGGAGAGGAACTTGGAGTGGGAGGGAAAGGATCCAGTTGTCATGGTCCACGTAGGTACCAATGACATAGATCGGACTAGGAAAGAGGTTCTGCTAAGGAGCTTGGGGCTAAATTAAAAAGTAGAACCACAAAGGTAATAATCTCCAGATTACTACCTGAGCCATGTGCAAATTGGCATTGGATAAATAGGATTAGAGAGGCAAATGTGTGGCTGAAAGATTGGTGTGGGAGAAATGGGTTCCGATTCATGGGACACTGGCACCAGTACTGGGGAAAGAGAGAGCTGTTCCATTGGGATGGGCTTCACTTGAACCATGCTGGGACCAGTGTCCTGGCGAATCGTATAACTAGGGTTGTATATAAGGCTTCAAATAGTGGCGGGGGAGGGTTTAATTGAAGGAAAGTTTAAAAAGTCGAATAGTAATGAGAGCAGAGGTGCAGGATAGTGAAGGGGCATACATTAATCAGACAGTGACAGGAAGGGACAGAGAATACAAACATAAGAGTACAGCAGAAATCAGAACCAGAGTAGATAGATAATGGTAAAAAGTCAAAGCTTAAGGCTCTTTATCTGAATGCACGTAGCATTTGTAACAAGATCGATGAACTGACGGCACAGATAGAAATAAATGAATATGATTTGATAGCTATCACTGAGATGTGGTTGCAGGATGACCAGGACTGGAATCTCAATGTTCAAGGATATTCGACGTTTTGGAAGAATAGGCAGAAAGGAAAAGGAGGTGGGGTAGCTTTGTTATTAAAGGAAGGGATCAGTGCAGTTGTGAGTAATAATATAGGTGTAATAGATCGTGATGTAGAATCAGTTTGGGTGGAAATAAGGAATAGCAAAGGGAAAGAAATCTCAAGTGGGAGCGGTCTATAGGCCCCCGAAGAGTAGCCTCTCTGACAGACAAAATATTAATCAGGAATAATGGAGGCATGTAAGAAGAGCACTGCAATTATCATGGGTGATTTTAATCTGCATATAGACTGGACAAATCAAATTGACAAGGGTAACATGGAAGACGAATTTGTACAGTGCCTCGGGGATTGTTACTTAGAGCAATACGTTGCAGAACCTACCTGGGAACAGGCTATTTTAGATTTGGTAATGTGTAATGAGGTAGGATTAATAAGAGATTAAGGAGTTAAGGATTCTCTAGGGGGAAGCGATCATAACATGGGAGAATTTCAAATTCAGTTTGAGGGTGAGCAACTCGGGTCTCAAACCAGTGTCTTCAACTTAAACAAGGGCAATTACAGAGGTATGAAGAAAGAGTTGTTTAAAGCTGGCTGGAAAAATAGACTACAGGGAAAGTCAGTAGATGAGCAGTGGCAGACTTTTAAGAAGATATTTCATAACACTGAGCAAACATTTATTCCAGTCAGAAGGAAGGACTCGATGAGAACGATGAACCACCCGTGGATAACAAAGGAAGTTAAGGAGAGTATCAAATCAAAAACAAAGGCGTACAAAACGGTGAAAATGAGTGGTAGGCCAGAGGATTGGGAAGTTTTTAGAAACCAGCAGCAGATGACTAAAAATCTAATAAAGAGGGAGAAAATTGATTGAGAGTAAATTGGCAAGAAATATAAAAACAAACAGTAAGAGCTTCTCCGGGTATATTAAAAGGAAGAGAGTAGCTAAAGTAAGTGTGGGACCCTTAGAGGATGAGACTAGGGAATTAATAACAGGGAACAGGGAAATGGCAGATAATTTAAACCAATATTTTGCATCGGTCTTCACGTTGGAGGACACTATAAATATCCCAACAATAATAGATGAGCAAGATGTAAATAGGAGAGAGGAACTTGTAACAATCTCTATCACGAGGGAAAAGGTGCTGGACAAACTGATGGGACTAAAGGCAGACAAGTCGCCAGGACCTGATGGCCTGTATCCAAGGGTTTTAAAAGAAGTGGCTGCAGAGATAATGGAGGCATTGGTCGTAATATACCAAACTCACTGGATTCCGGTAGGGTACCAGCGGATTGGAAAACCGCTAATGTGACACCCCTATTCAAGAAAGGAGGGAGACAGAAAGCAGGAAACTATAGACCAGTCAGCTTAACATCAGTCATTGGGAAAATGCTAGAGTCCATTATTAAGGAAGAAGTAGCAGGACATTTAGAAAAACATAATGCAATCAAACAGAGTCAACATGGTTTTATGAAAGGGAAATCATGTTTGACAAATTTGTTAGAATTCTTTGAGGATATAACAAACAGAGTGGGTAAAAGGGAACCGGTAGATGTAGTGTATTTGGATTTCCAGAAGGCTTTCGGTAAAGAACAAAGAACAGTACAGCACAGGAACAGGCCATTTGGCCCTCCAAGCCTGCGCCGATCTTGATGCCTGCCAAAACTAACACCTTCTGCACTTCCGGGGTCCGTATCCCTCTATTCCCTTCCTATTCATATATTTGTCAAGATGTCTCTTAAACGTCGCTATCGTATCTGCTTCCACCACCTCCCCCGGCAGCAAGTTCCAGGCACTCACCACCCTCTGTGTAAAGAACTTGCCTCGCACATCCCCTCTAAACTTTGCCCCTCGCACCTTAAACCTATGTCCCCTAGTAACTGACTCTTCCACCCTGGGAAAAAGTTTCTGACTATCCACTCTGTCCATGCCGCTCATAACTTTGTAAACCTCTATCATGTCACCCCTCCACCTCCGTCGTTCCAGTGAAAACAATCCGAGTTTTTCCAACCTCTCCTCATAGCTAATGCCCTCCAGACCAGGCAACATCCTGGTAAACCTCCTCTATACCCTCTCCAAAGCCTCCACGTCCTTCTGGTAGTGTGGCGACCAGAATTGCACACAATATTCTAAGTGTGGCCTAACTAAGGTTCTGTACAGCTGCAGCATGACTTGCCAATTCTTATACTCTATGCCCTGACCGATGAAGGCAAGCATGCCGTATAAAAGATTATTGCACAGAATAAGAGTTCAGGGTATTGGGGGTAATGTGTTGGCATGGATTGAGGATTGGTTAACACACAGAAGGCAGAGAGTCGGGATTAATGGGTCTTTTTCAGGTTGGAAAGCTGTATCTAGTGGGGTGCCACAAGGATCGGTCCTAGGGCCTCAGCTATTTACTATCTATATTAATGACTTAGAGGAAGGGACAGAGTGTAGTGTATCCAAATTTGCTGACAATACAAAAATAGGTGGGAAGGCATGTTGTGATGAGGACACAAAGAATCTGCAAAGGGATATAGATAGGTTAAGTGAGTGGGCAAAAACTTGGCAGATGGAGTTCAATTTGGGAAAGTGTGAGGTCATCCACTTTGGTTGGAAGAATAAAAAGGCAGATTATTATTTAGATGGAGAAAGACTATAAAATACTGCAGTACAGAGGGATCTGGGTGTTCTTGTACAAGAAACACAAAAGGTTAGCATGCAGGTGCAGCAAGTAATTAGGAAGGCAAATGGAATTTTGGCCTTTATTGCCAAATTGGGTTAGAGTTTAAAAATAGGGAAGTCTTGTTACAACTGTACAGGGTGTTGGTGAGGCCACACCTGGAGTACTGTGTATAGTTTTGGTCCCCGTATTTAAGGAAGGATATACTAGCATTGGAGGCAGTTCAGAAAAGGTTCACTGGGCTGATTCCTGGGATGAAGGGGTTGTCTTATCAAGAACGACTAAACAGGTGAGGCCTTTATTCATTGGAGTTTAGAAGAATGAGAGATGATCTAATGGAAACATATAAGATTCTGAGGGGGCTTGACAGGGTAGATGTTGAGAAGATATTTCCAATAGTGGGGGAATCTCGAACTGGGGGACATAGTTACAAATAAGGGGGCACACATTTAAAACTGAGATGCGAAGGAATTTCTTCTCTGAGGATGGTGAATCTCTGGAATTCTCTACCTCAGAGAGTTGTGGAGGAGGTAGATAGATTTTTGAAATCTCGGGGAGTCGAGGGTTATGCGGAGCAGGCCCAAAAGAGGAGTTGAGGCCTGGGACAGATCAGCCATGATCTTATTGAATGGTGGGGCAGGCTTGAGGGGCTGAATGGCCTAATCCTGCTCTGATTTCTTATGTTCTTATTCACTTTAAATTTCACTAAAAGCATCTTGTTTAAGTTATCCCTCTTTCCTCAATCTGATACCTCACACTTTCCCACTCCAGCTCTCCCCAACCTACATTTACACCATTGTCCTTGTTGGAGACCAGGACAGTACCTCCCACAGTTACTGCAGACACAGTTGCTGGCTGTCTCCCTAATCTTCTCTGCAGTTACAAATCTCTTTTTAAACACTCATTCTGCTCATCCTGTTGTTTCAACTGACTTTTATTTTCCTGAATATCAGCCATGACTGTGCCAGCGTTCAGGTTAGAGACAGCGTTCAGGTTAGAGACAGCGTTCAGGTTAGAGACAGCGTTCAGGTTAGAGACAGCGTTCAGGTTAGAGACAGCGTTCAGGTTAGAGACAGCGTTCAGGTTAGAGACAGCGTTCAGGTTAGAGACAGCGTTCAGGTTAGAGACAGCGTTCAGGTTAGAGACAGGCTGCTGCTGTGACAGAGAGGTCGTACGCTTGTGGCACAGCTCCAAATCTCAAACCTGCTGCTCTGCAGCTCACCCTCTTTATAAAGGAAACCCGACCCCAGTCCGAATGCTGGAGCCAAAGCCCAACATGACCTGGCCCGAGCCCAACACGTGTCGGGGTTGGGTCAGGTAGCTGGCCTGGACATCAGTACATGGGTAAAGGCCTGCTACCCGAACCGATGACGTGTCGGGGTCGGGTCGGACTTCAGGGTCCGGCATTCAGGCTCGCTCGGGTTTCCTTTGCAGACTTTTACCTCTTTATCTTTCTGAGTAGCAGTCTGTTGGATCCGCTGAGTGCTGTAAGCCAGAAGGTTTTTTGCCTTCTTTATCTTTAACATCTGGCCTATCTTATCTTGAATGAACTCTATAGCTTCCTTGTATTTCTGCTCCAAGACCCGTTTAACATCTTTCGACAACATGACTTTATTATTCTCTTTACGTATTCTCGTATAAGTACCTTTGGATCACTGGATCCTTTCAGGTCTCCACACTTCCCGAAAGGTTTTCCCTCCCAAGATGCGTGTTGGCTGGTCTCGCAAACTTGCGATCCTTCCTTTCTCCCAAAAAGCATTCACAATGTGCTAAGTCCCATCTGGGTTACCAGATTGTAAGATTTGATAAAATAGGGGTGTTTTATAACTCTTTCTAAGGTGGGAACAGACTTGGCAGTACAAAGTTTGTTATGAATCGACTTTATTTTTATTTTTTATTTTTATTTATTTTGTTTAGAGATACAGTACTGAAAGGGGCCCTTCGGCCCACCGAGTCTGTGCCGACCATCAACCACCCATTTGTACTAATCCTACACTAATCCCATATTCCTACCACATCCTCACCTGTCCCTATATTCCCCTACCACCTACCTATACTAGGGGCAATTTATAATGGCCAATTTACTTACCAACCTGCAAGTCTTTGGCTGTGGAAGGAAACCGGAGCACCCGGAGGAAACCCACGCAGACACAGGGAGAACTTGCAAACTCCACACAGGCAGTACCCAGAATTGAACCCGGGTCGCTGGAGCTGTGAGGCTGCGGTGCTAACCACTGCGCCACTGTGCCACCCTTTATTGAGATAAAGGTGAAGATAAGTTTAAGTTTTCAGATAAACCATTGTCACAAGCTCAGGCAGTGATTCACAGTATAACACCGATACTACCCGTATTCGAGACTGGAAGGCAGAGCGCACGATTCTCTCTCTCGTAGCTTTTGGTCTTCAGGTTTTTGGTTGGTCTCTCTTTTGTCTCGTTTGAAAATTCTCTGCTACACAGTGTCAGAGACTGTCTGCTGTCAAGGCCCTTGTACTGCAAGTAAGCATTTTAAAACTTGACATAATCTCCCAGAATCCCTCTACCTTGATATCTTGTCTATACTGTGCCCTATTTCCTAACTTTTTCCACTTTATACTACAAAGGAGGGTTCTAATAAAGCTAAATGTTAGGTTATGATAAGTTAGTTAGTTTATAATAGCTGGATTTTACCAATTAGTTTTCTGGTTAGTAACTTTTTAGTAACTTAATAATCTTACACGTTTTTACTAAAACTCCCTTTTACAAATCCGTGCTGTTTTCCTTAATTAACTCAAACCTCTCCAAGTGTCTTTGATTTTTTTTTTCTTGATTATTGTTTCTAAAACCTTACCCATCACTGATGTTAAACTAACTGTCCTGCAGTTACTAGGACTGTTCTTACTTTCTTGAATAAGGGTATCACACTCTCCAATCCTCTGGTACCTTCCCCGTATCCAGGGAAGATTGGACGATTATGCCAAGCCCTGCCGCTCTCCCAATCCCCACTTCATTTAACAACCTGGGATGCAAGCCATCCGGACCAGGTGACTTATCTACCCTCAGCATAGCCAGACTTTTTAGTACCTCCCTCCTCTCTATTTTATCCTATCCATTGGCTGTACCCTCTCCGCTTCTATCGCTATTTTGTCAGATTCCTCTTCCTTAGTGAACACTGATTCAAAGTAGTCATTAAGTATATTAGCCTTGCTCTGCGCCTCTCAGCATATATTACCCCCTTTGTCCCTAATGGGCCCCAGTCCACCTCTTTCTACCCGCTTTCTATTTACATGCTGGTAGAAGATCTTTGGGTTCCCTTTTCTGTTGACTGTCATTCTATTCTCATTCTCTCTTTGCCAGTCTTATTTTCCTCTTCAATTCCCCTCTCAACTTATTGTATATAGCCTGGTTCTCACTTGAAGAATTCACCTGACATTCATCATACACCTTTTTTTGTTCCATCATAATCTCTATCTCCCTTGTCATCCAAGGAGTCCTGTTTTTTTGTTCCCTTTCCTTTTGTCCTTTTTGGAATGTTCCTAGCCTGTACCTGAAGCATCTCTTTGGTAAAGATAACCCATTGTTCCGATACAGCTCTTCCTGTCAGTCTTTGGTTCCATTCTACCCTGGCTAGATCCCTTGTCATCACGGTGAAATTAACCCTCTTCCAATCTAGACATTCTACCTTATTTCATTCCTTTTCTGCATTACTAGTCTAAACTTTGATACAATGATCACTCTTACCCAAGTGCTCCCCCCCTCCCCCACAGACACTTGGTCCACTCGGCCCACCTCCATTTCCCAGCACTAGATCCAGCAATGCCTCCTTTCCAGTTGGGCTGAGAACAAACTGATCAAGGAAGTTCTCCTGAATACATTTTAGAAATTCCTCCCCATCTTTCCCTTTACTCTAGAATTACCCCAATACATATTTGGGTAAATAAAGTCCCCCAATATCACTACTCTGTAGTTCTTGCACATCTCTGTAATTTCCCTAGTGAAGGCTCACTAGATTGGTCCCTGGGATGAGGGGGTTGTCCAGTGATGAGAGGCTGAGTAAATTGAGTTGATACTTGAGTTTAGAAGAATGAGAGGTGATCTCATTGAAACATACAGATTCTGAAGGGACTTGACAGGGTTGACACTGAGAGGTTGTCTCCCCTGGCTGGGGAATCGAAAACAAGGGGGAATAATCTCAGGATAAGGGGCTGAATCATTTAAGACTGAGATGAGGAGAAATTTCTTCACCGATAGGGTTGTGAATCTTTGGAATTCTCTACTCCAGAAGGTTGGGGATGCTCCATCATTGAATACATTGAAGGCTGAGATAGACTTTTGATCTCTCGGAATCGAGGGTTATGGCGAGCGGGCGGGAAAGTGGATTTGAAGCAGGAGATCAGCCATGATCATATTGAATGGAGCAGACTCGACGGGCTGTATGGTCTACTCCTTCAAATTCTTGTGTTTTCATGTCCCAAGGAGCTTCACAGGAGCATTGGGGGTTATAGAGTTCTCAAGCACCTATCGATTCTAATCCCATTTTCCAGCACTTGGCCCGTAGCCTTGTATGCTATGGCATTTCAGGTGCACATCTAAATACTTGTTAAATGTTGTGAGGGTTCCTGTCTCTACCACCTCTTCAGGCAGTGTGTTCCAGATTCCAACCACCCTCTGGGTGAAAAAAGTTTTCCTCAAATCCCCTCTAAACCTCCTGCCCCTTACCTTAAATCTATGCCCCCTGGTTATTTACCCCTCCGTTAAGGGAAAATGTTTCTTCCTATCTAACCTATCAATGCCCCTCATAATTTTGTACACCTCAATCATGTCCCCCCTCAGCCTTCTCTGCTCTAAGGAAAACAACCCTAGCCTTTTCAGTCTCTCTTCATAGCTGAAATGCTCCAGCCCAGGCAACATCCTGGTGAATCTCCTCTGCACCCTCTCCAGTGCAATCACATCCTTCCTATAGTGTGGTGCCCAGAACTGTACACAGTACTCCAGCTGTGACCTAACCAGCATTTTATACAGCTCCCTCATAACCTCCCTGCTCTTATATTCTATGCCTTGGCTAATAAAGGCAAGTATCCCATATGCCTTCCTAACCACCTTATCTACCTGTGCTGCTGCCTTCAGTGATCTATGGACAAGTACACCAAGGTCCCTCTGACCCTCTGTACTTCCTGGGGTCCTACCATCCATTGTATATTCCCTTGCCTTGTTAGTCCTCCCAAAATGCATCACCTCACACTTCTCAGGATTAAATTCCATTTGCCACTGCTCCGCCCATCTTACCAGCCCACCTGTATCGTCCTGTAATCTAAGGCTTTCCTCCTCACTATTTACGACACCACCAATTTTCGTGTCATCTGCGAACTTACTGATCATACCTCCTATATTCATGTCTAAATCATTAATGGACACTGCAAACAGCAAGGGTCCCAGCACCGATCCCTGTGGTACACCATTGGTCACAGGCCTCCACTTGCGAAAACAACCCTCGACCATCACCCTCTGCCTTCTGCCACTAAGCCAAAATTGCCCTGGATCCCATGGGCTTTTACCTTCTTAACCAATCTCCCATGCGGGACCTTATCAAAAGTCTTACTGAAGTCCATGTAGACTACATCAACTGCTTTACCCTCATCTACACATCTAGTCACCTCCTCGAAAAATTCAATCAAGTTAGCTAGACACGATCTCTCCCTGACAGAGCCATGCTGACTATCCCTGATTAATCTCTGCCTCTCCAAGTGGAGATTAATCCTGTCCCTCAGTAATTTTCCCAATAGTTTCCCAACCTCTGATGTTAGACTCACCGGCCTGTAATTACCTGGTTTATCCCTGCTGCCCTTCTTGAATAATGGTACCATATTCACTGTCCTCCAGTCCTCTGGCACCTCTCCTGTGGCCAGAGAGGATTTAAAAATTTGTGTCAGAGCCCCTGCTATCTCCTCCCTTGCCTCACATAACAGCCTGGGATACATCTCATCTGGGCCTGGGGATTTATCCATTTTTTAGCCCGCTAAAACCGCTAATACTTCCTCCCTTTCAATGCTAATATGTTCAAGTATATCACAATCCCCCTCCCTGATCTCTACACCTACATCTTCCTTCTCCATAGTGAACACCGATAAAAAGTAATCATTTAAAACCTCACCTACGTCCTCCGGCTCCACACACAGATTGCCACTTTGGTCCCTAATGGGCCCTACTCTTTCCCTGGTCATCCTCCTGCCCTTAATATACTTATAAAACGCCTTGGGATTTTTCTTTATCTTGCCCGCCAGTGTTTTTCATGCCCCCTCTTCGCTCTCCTAATTACTTTTTAAATTAACCCTCTCCACTCTCTATACTCCTCTAGTGCCTCCGCTGTTTTCAGCAGTCTGTTAATTTCAGCTGCGAAACAAACTTCCCCTTTATGTCTTTCTCAGATATCGGAATTTCCGCACATTCACATCCCCACGACCTACTCAATTCTTCTGCTTGGCCGTGGATTCTAGTGGCGAGATTGTGTGTGCTGGTTCACAGGATTCCTTCGAAGTATTCGTGTGGTCAATGCAAACTGGCCGCTTGCTTGATGTAAGTATTGAATTGATTGCTCATTGCCATGTGACCACATACATTCCGGTCTCTGCACGTAGAAATGCAGTGAGACTCCAGTGCCGGCATACCCGGCAGCAAGACTCTGGTGCCGGCGTACCCGGTGGTGAGACTCTGGTGCTGGCGTGCCTGGCGTTCCTTCCTACTCGCTGGGAATCAGGGAAAACTCTCTGCTGGCTGGAGTCATACCTAGCGCAAAGGAAGATGGTTGTGGTTGTTGGAGGTCAATCATCTGAGCTCCAGGACATCACTGCAGGTGTTCCTCAGGGTAGTGTCCTAGGCTCAACCATCTTCAGCTGCTTCATCAATGACCTTCCTTCAATCATAAGGTCAGATTTGGGGATGTTCACCACTTACAACTCCTCCAATACTGAAGCAGCCCAGGTCCAAATGCAGCAAGACCTGGACAATATCCAGGCTTGGATTGATAAATTGCAAGTAACATTCACACCACACAAGTGCCAGACAATGACTGTTTCAAATGAGAAAATCTGACATTTTCCCCTTGACTTTAAATGACATCATCACTGAATCTCCCACTATCAGCATCCTGGGGGTTACCATTGACCAGAAACTGAACTGGAGTAGCCATATAAATACCGTGGCTACAAGAGCAGGTCAGAGGCTAGGAATCCTGTGGCAAGTAACTCATCTCCTGATTCCCCAAAGCCTGTCCACCATCTACAAGGCACAAGTCAGGAGTGTGATGGAATACTCTCCACTTGCCTGGATGGGTGCAGCTCCAACAACACTCAAGAAGCTCAAAACCATCCAGGACAAAGCAGCCCTCTTGATTGGCACCCCACCTACAAACATTCACTCCCTCCACCACCGACGCGCAGTGGCAGCAGTGTGTACCATCTACAAGATGCACTGCAGCAATGCACCAAAGCTCCTTAGACAGCACCTTCCAAACCCGCGACCTCTACCAACTGGAAGGACAAGGGCAGCATGTACATGGGAACACCACCTGTAAACCGTCTCTTACTGTTTAAACTGCTCCTTTACAGGTTCTGGCAGGACATGAGGGTCCAGTCAGCAGCCTGAGCTTCAGCCCGTCACATACACTCCTGGCTAGTGCATCATGGGACAAGACGGTTAAATTGTGGGATATGTTCGACAGCTGGAAAACTAAGGAAACCCTTGTTCTGAATTCTGATGGTGAGGGCGCACCTTTCATACAAGCAGTTCCATAGTTTAGTTGTAGGTTGAATGACACCAATCAGAGTACAGCCAACTCCCTTAGAGAGGTCCTGAATCAACAGTCAGTGTACAGATACCTCCCTGAGAGAGCGGGACTGAGAGACACCAGTCAGTGTACGGATATCCCCCTGAGAGGGAGGGACTGAGAGACACCAGTGTACAGATATCACCCTGAGAGAGAGGGACTGAGAGACACCAGTCAGTGTACAGATATCTCCCTGAGAGAGAGGGACTGAGAGACACCAGTCAGTGTACGGATATCACCCTGAGAGAGAGGGGTCCAAGGGACACCAGTCAGTATACGGATATTTCCTTGAAAGAGGGGGTCTGAGAGACACCAGTCAGTGTACAGATACCTCCCTGAGAGACACCAGTCAGTGTACAGATACCTCCCTGAGAGACACCAGTCAGTGTACAGATACCTCCCTGAGAGACACCAGTCAGTGTACAGATACCTCCCTGAGAGACACCAGTCAGTGTACAGATACCTCCCTGAGAGAGACCAGTCAGTGTACAGATACCTCCCTGAGAGACACCAGTCAGTGTACAGATACCTCCCTGAGAGACACCAGTCAGTGTACAGATACCTCCCTGAGAGACACCAGTCAGTGTACAGATACCTCCCTGAGAGACACCAGTCAGTGTACAGATACCTCCCTGAGAGACACCAGTCAGTGTCCAGATACCTCCCTGAGAGACACCAGTCAGTGTACAGATACCTCCCTGAGAGACACTAGTCAGTGTCCAGATACCTCCCTGAGAGACACTAGTCAGTGTCCAGATACCTCCCTGAGAGACACTAGTCAGTGTCCAGATACCTCCCTGAGAGACACTAGTCAGTGTCCAGATACCTCCCTGAGAGACACTAGTCAGTGTCCAGATACCTCCCTGAGAGACACTAGTCAGTGTCCAGATACCTCCCTGAGAGACACTAGTCAGTGTCCAGATACCTCCCTGAGAGACACTAGTCAGTGTCCAGATACCTCCCTGAGAGACACTAGTCAGTGTCCAGATACCTCCCTGAGAGACACTAGTCAGTGTCCAGATACCTCCCTGAGAGACACTAGTCAGTGTCCAGATACCTCCCTGAGAGACACTAGTCAGTGTCCAGATACCTCCCTGAGAGACACTAGTCAGTGTCCAGATACCTCCCTGAGAGACACTAGTCAGTGTCCAGATACCTCCCTGAGAGACACTAGTCAGTGTCCAGATACCTCCCTGAGAGACACTAGTCAGTGTCCAGATACCTCCCTGAGAGACACTAGTCAGTGTCCAGATACCTCCCTGAGAGACACTAGTCAGTGTCCAGATACCTCCCTGAGAGACACTAGTCAGTGTCCAGATACCTCCCTGAGAGACACTAGTCAGTGTCCAGATACCTCCCTGAGAGACACTAGTCAGTGTCCAGATACCTCCCTGAGAGACACTAGTCAGTGTCCAGATACCTCCCTGAGAGACACTAGTCAGTGTCCAGATACCTCCCTGAGAGACACTAGTCAGTGTCCAGATACCTCCCTGAGAGACACTAGTCAGTGTCCAGATACCTCCCTGAGAGACACTAGTCAGTGTCCAGATACCTCCCTGAGAGACACTAGTCAGTGTCCAGATACCTCCCTGAGAGACACTAGTCAGTGTCCAGATACCTCCCTGAGAGACACTAGTCAGTGTCCAGATACCTCCCTGAGAGACACTAGTCAGTGTCCAGATACCTCCCTGAGAGACACTAGTCAGTGTCCAGATACCTCCCTGAGAGACACTAGTCAGTGTCCAGATACCTCCCTGAGAGACACTAGTCAGTGTCCAGATACCTCCCTGAGAGACACTAGTCAGTGTCCAGATACCTCCCTGAGAGACACTAGTCAGTGTCCAGATACCTCCCTGAGAGTCACCAGTCAGTGTCCAGATACCTCCCTGAGAGACACCAGTCAGTGTACAGATACCTCCCTGAGAGACAGCAGTCAGTGTACAGATACCTCCCTGAGAGACAGCAGTCAGTGTACAGATACCTCCCTGAGAGACAGCAGTCAGTGTACAGATACCTCCCTGAGAGACAGCAGTCAGTGTACAGATACCTCCCTGAGAGACAGCAGTCAGTGTACAGATACCTCCCTGAGAGACAGCAGTCAGTGTACAGATACCTCCCTGAGAGACAGCAGTCAGTGTACAGATACCTCCCTGAGAGACACCAGTCAGTGTACAGATACCTCCCTGAGAGACACCAGTCAGTGTACAGATACCTCCCTGAGAGACACCAGTCAGTGTACAGATACCTCCCTGAGAGACACCAGCCAGTGTACAGATACCTCCCTGAGAGACACCAGCCAGTGAACCGATATCTCCCTGAAAGAGAGCAGTCTGAGAGACACCAGTCATTGTACAGATATCTCCCTGAAAGAGAGCAGACTGAGAGACACCAGTCATTGTACAGATATCTCGCTGAGAGAGAGGGACTGAGAGACACCAGTCAGTGTCCAGATATCACCCTGAGAGAGAGGGGTCCAAGGGACACCAGTCAGTATACAGATATTTCCTTGCAAGAGGGGGTCTGAGAGACACCAGTCAGTGTACAGATACCTCCCTGAGAGACACCAGTCAGTGAACCGATATCTTACTGAGACACACCAGACAGTATATAGATATCTCCCTGAGAGAGAGGGGACTGAGAGACATGAGTCAGTGAACAGATATCGACTTGAGAGAGAGGGCCTAAAGAGAGACACCAGCTAGTGTACAGATACCTCCCTGAGAGAGACCAGCTAGTGTACAGATACCTCCCTGAGAGACACCAGCTAGTGTACAGATACCTCCCTGAGAGACACCAGTCAGTGTACAGATACCTCCCTGAGAGACACCAGTCAGTGTACAGATACCTCCCTGAGAGACACCAGTCAGTGTACAGATACCTCCCTGAGAGACACCAGTCAGTGTACAGATACCTCCCTGAGAGACACCAGTCAGTGTACAGATACCTCCCTGAGAGACACCAGTCAGTGTACAGACATCACCCTGAGAGAGGGACTGAGAGACACCAGTCAGTGTACAGACATCACCCTGAGAGAGGGACTGAGAGACACCGGTCAGTGTATAGATATCGCCCTGAGAGAGAGGGACTGAGAGACATGAGTCAGTGTACAGATATCTCCCTGAGAGAGAGGGACTGTGTTCACAGCAGAAGACATGAAAAGGATACCAAGAATTAACAGAAAATCAAGAGGCAAAAGGGAGGGAATAACTTAAAACAATCACTATCACTAGAAAAAAAAGTACCAGGAAAACCAGTGGGACTGAAGGCTGACAAGTCCTCTGGGGCTGATGGTCTGCATCCTTGAGTCTTAAAAGAAGTGGCTGCAGAGATAATGGATGCATTGGATATAACCTTCCAAAATTTCCTAGATTCCCAGCGGATTGGAAAACAGCAAATGTAACACCTCTGTTCAAGAAAGTGGCGGGGGTGTGGGGGGTGAGGGTGACAGAAAGCAGGAAACTCTTGACCAGTTAGCCTAACATCTGTCATTGGGAAAATGCTAGAGTCCATTATTAAGGAAGTAGTAGCAGGACATTTAGAAAATCATAATACAATCAGGCAGAGTCAACATGGTTTATGAAAGGGAAATCGTGTTTGACAATTTATTAGAGTTCTTTGAGGATTTAACAGGCAATGTGGATAAAGAAGAAACAGTGTTTGGATTTCTGAAAGGCTGTCAATAAGGTGCCACATAAAAGGTTATGGCACAAGATAAGAGCTCATGGTTTTGGGGTTGATATATTAGCATTGACAACGTATGTCAGCCAAGAGCGACGTCTCAATTCATTCCATCTTCGCTGCCTCCGGAGAATACTTGGCATCAGGTGGCAGGACCGTATCTCCAACACAGAAGTCCTCGAGGCGGCCAACATCCCCAGCATATACACCCTACTGAGCCAGTGGCGCTTGAGATGGCTTGGCCATGTGAGCAGCATGGAAGATGGCAGGATCCCCAAAGACACATTGTACAGCGAGCTCGTCACCGGTATCAGACCCACCGGCCGTCCATGTCTCTGCTTTAAAGACGTCTACAAACGCGACATGAAGTCCTGTGACATTGATCACAAGTCGTGGGAGTCAGTTGCCAGTGATCGCCAGAGCTGACGGACAGCCATAAAGGCGGGGCTAAAGTGTGGCGAGTCGGAGACTTAGCAGTTTGTAGGAAAAAAGATAGAAGTGCAAGGAGAGAGCCAACTGTGTAACAGCCCCGACAACCAATTTTATCTGCAGCACCTGTGGAAGAGCCTGTCACTCTAGAATTGGCCTTTATAGCCACTCCAGGTGCTGCTTCACAAACCACTGACCACCTCCAGGCGCTTACCCATTGTCTGTCGAGATAAGGAGGCTGAAGAAGAAGATATCAGCATGGATAGAGGATTGGCTAACTAATTGGAGACAGATTTGGGATAAATGGGCCATTTTCAGGTTGGCAAACTGTAACTAGTGGAGTGCCACAGGGATCAGTGCTGGGGACTCAAATATTTATGATCTATATTAATGGCTTAGATGAAGGGACCGAGTGTATTGTAGCCAAATTTGCAGACGCTACAAAGATAGGTAGAAAAGCAAGTTGAGGGCACAGTGTCTGCAAAGGGATAGAGATAGGTTAAATGAGTGGGCAAAAATTTGGCAAATGAAGTCTTGCTACAGCTGTAAAGGGCACTTGTGAGACTGCACCTAGAGTACTGCATATAGGAACATAGGAGCTGGAGTAGGTCATTCAACCCATTGAGCCTGCTCCGCCATTCAGTATGATCGTTGCTGATCATCCACTTCAATGCCTTTTTCCCACACTATCCTCATATCCCCTTATGTCATTTGTATTTAGAAATCTGTCAATCTCTACTTTAAACATACTCAATGACTGAACTTCCACAGCCCTCTGGGGTAGAGAATTCCAAAGATTCACAACCCTCTGAGTAAAGAAATTTCTCCTCATCTCTGTCCTAAATGGCTCCCCCTTATTTTGAAATTGTGACCCCCTGGTTCTAGACTTCCCATCTTAGCTACATCAACCCTGTCTGTTCCTAGTTTAGTTTTGGTCTCCTTAATTAAGGCAAAATATAAACTTAATTGTACAATTTTAAAGTGGGTGCAGGACAAGTTGAGAACGCTTTAAAAAAAAAAAAAAATTCAGATCATTGGATTTATAAATAGAAGGATAGAGTACAACAGTAAGGAAGTTACACTAAACCTTTATAAAACACTGGTTGAGCCCCAGCGTGAGTATTATCTTCAATTCTGCTCAACGCATTTCAGGAAAGATGTCATGATGGTCTGCATCCCAGAATACTTAAGGGAGTGGCCCTAGAAATAGGTGGTCATCTTCCAAGATTCTATAGACTCTGGAACAGTTCCTACAGATTGGAGGGTAGCTAATGTAACCCCACTATTTAAAAAGGGAGGTAGAGAGAAAGCAGGGAATTATAGACCAGTCAGCCTGACGTCGGTAGTGGGGAAAATTCTAAAGTCCATTATCAAAGATTTTATAGCAGAGCCCTTGGGGAACAGTGGTAGAATCGGACAGAGTCAGCATGGATTTACGAAAGGGAAATCATGCTTGACAAATCTACCAGAATTCTTCGAAGATGTAACTAGTAGAGTTGATGAGGGGGAGCCAGTGGATGTGGTTTATTTGGACTTTCAGAAGGCTTTCGACAAAGTCCCACATAAGAGATTAGCGTGTAAAATTAAAGTGCATGGGATTGGGGGTAGTGTATTGCCATGGATAGAAAATTGGTTGGCAGACAGGAAACAAAGAGTAGGGATAAATGGGTCTTTTTTCGAATGGCAGGCAGTGACTAGTGGGGTACCACAGGGATCGGTGATAGGACCCCAGCTGTTCACAATATACATTAATGATTTAGATGAGGGAACTAAATGTAATATCTGCAAATTTGCAGATGACACAAAACTGGGTGGGAGGGTGAGTTGTGAGGAGGATGTAGAGAGGCTTCAGGGTGATTTGGACAAATTGAGTGATCTTGAATTTGCTGCCTGAAAGAGCGTTGGAAGCAGATTCAGTGGTAACTTTCAAAAGGGAATTGGATAAATTCCTGAATTGGAAACATTTACAGGGTGATGAGGAAGAGCAGGGCAGTGGGACTAGTTGGATAGCTGTACCAAAAAGCCAGCACGATGGGCCAAGTGGCCTGTGGTGTAGGATTGTAGTTGGGTGTGCTACAAAGTTGGGCGACGCAGTCGTTAGCACCGCAGCCTCACAGCTCCAGCGACCCGGGTTCAATTCTGGGTACTGCCTGTGTGGAGTTTGCAAGTTCTCCCTGTGTCTGCGTGGGTTTCCTTCGGGTGCTCCGGTTTCCTCCCACATGCCAAAGACTTGCAGGTTGATAGGTAAATTGGCCATTATAAATTGCCCCTAGTATAGGTAGGTGGTAGGGGAATATAGGGAAAGGTGAGGATGTGGTAGGAATATGCGATTAGTATAAATGGGTGGTTAATGGTCGGCACAGACCCGGTGGGCCGAAGGGCCTGTTTCAGTGCTGTATCTCTAAATCAAAAAATAAATCAAAGACCTGTGCAGTTTGCAGTGTAATTATGTCCAGCAAAGTCTCAAGCTGAGGGAAGGAGTCTAGTCCATTTCTGCAGTCTGATTAGATGGATGTCTCCCCAGCACTTTGACTGTCTCTGACCTGTCTAACTGGTCTCCTTTCACAGTTCTGGATGTTGCGTTCCGACCAGATGGCAAGGAACTGGCAGTCGTCACGCTGGATGGTCAGATTTCCTTTTGGGATCATCAGAATGCAGTGCAGAGCGGCTCCATTGAAGGACGTCATGATCTGCAGATGGGCCGCAAGGAGCTGGATAAGATCACGGCCAAGCAGGCAGCCAAGGGCAAGTGAGTGATGATGGGAGAGGAGAGAGGGGTGACTGCAGTAAGTGGGGAGAGGGCTGCCAGCTGTTCTGATCCGCTTGCTCTGTTCTCAGGTCATTCTCCACCCTGTGTTATTCGGCCGATGGATTATCGGTACTGGCTGGAGGACATTCCAAGTTTGTCTGTATTTACAATGTCAAAGAGCAGCTCCTAGTGAAGAAGTTTGAGATATCCTGTAATCTGTCTCTGGATGCGATGGAGGTGAGTAAGCCCTCGGGAGGCACCAACACTGACATATTTACCTTAAAAACAGAAAATGCTGCAAACTGCTACTTCGGCTACACTTCCTCACACTCTGCTTCCTGTAAGGGCTCCATTCCATTCTCCCAGTTTCTCTGTTTCTGTCACATCTGTTTGGATGATGCAGCCTTCCTCACTAGTGCTTCTGATATGTCTTCCTTTTCTTCAACTGAGGATTGGACCACCGACCGCCCACCCCCCCTCCAAACCCTGGTTGACAGGGTCCTCGACTCTGTCCATCCTGTTCCTCGCACTCCTGTTCTCAACCCTTCTCCCTCCTAGAACTATGATAGGGTCCTCACCTTCCACCCCACCAGCCTCCACATCCAACAGATCATCCTCTGCCATTTCCACCACCACCAAACTCATCTTCCCTTACCCTCCCCTTTCAGCATTCCAAAGGGACTGTTCCCTCCACTATTCCTTGCCCCACCCTTTAGTCACCCACTGCTGCGCCCCCCCCCCTCCAAAATATGGCACCATTCCGTGCAAGCACATGGGATGCAATGACTGCCTTTTTACCTCGTTCTCCACCCCGTCATTCACTGTCCAAGGCCCAAATGCTCCTTCCAGGTGAAAGTGATTTAAGTATACTTGCAATATAATATACTGTAACCGCTGCACACAGTGCGGTCTCCTCTACATTGGGGCAGCTAAACACAGATTGGGAGACTGTTTTGTGGAACACCTCTGCTCAGTCCATGGGTCTGGCCCAGACTTCCAGTGCTCTGTCATTTTAATTCTCTACCTTGCTGTCACTCTGATCTCTCTGTCCTCGGCATCCTGCATTGTTCCAGTGAAGCTCAATGTAAACTTGAGGAACTGCACCGCATCTTTCAGTTAGGCATTTTACAGCCTTCTCAACTTTCAGGTGGTAATGTCAGCCCCCATTTAATCAGACAGCAACTGTTGGTGATGATTCTGCTTTTTCCCATTTTCATCTCCTATCGACACATCTTTTGTTTCTTTACTTTTCCCATCACCTTTTGTCTTGCACCATTTTCCCTTTTTGTCATTTAATCTCTCCTGCCTCCTACCCTATTACAGATCTTTCCTTTTCTTTTCCTCACCCCCTCAACCCTTTCCCTCCCTCTTTTACTTGCTTAAAACCTATTCCATTTCTAATTTTTTCCAGTTCTGTTGAAAGGTCACCAAACTGAAACTTCAACTCTTGTTTCTCTCTCCACAGATGCTGGCTGACCAGCTGAGTATTTCCAGCATTTCTGTTATCTTGCTTCTGGCATATTTACACTTCAGGTTTCCCACTCCCCTCCTAAAGATACTGACTCTCACTGGGGTATGGGTTCCACACACACTGACTCTCACTGGGGTACGGGTTCCACACACACTGACTCTCACTGGGGTACGGGTTCCACACACACTGACTCTCACTGGGGTACGGGTTCCACAAACACTGACTCTCACTGGGGTAGGGGTTCCACACACACTGACTCTCACTGGGGTACGGGTTCCACACACACTGACTCTCACTGGGGTACGGGTTCCACACACACTGACTCTCACTGGGGTACGGGTTCCACACACACTGACTCTCACTGGGGTACGGGTTCCACACACACTGACTCTCACTGGGGTACGGGTTCCACACACACTGACTCTCACTGGGGTACGGGTCCCACACACACTGACTCTCACTGGGGTACGGGTTCCACACACACTGACTCTCACTGGGGTACGGGTTCCACACACACTGACTCTCACTGGGGTACGGGTTCCACAAACACTGACTCTCACTGGGGTACGGGTTCCACACACACTGACTCTCACTGGGGTACGGGTTCCACACACACTGACTCTCACTGGGGTACGGGTTCCACACACACTGACTCTCACTGGGGTACGGGTTCCACACACACTGACTCTCACTGGGGTACGGGTTCCACACACACTGACTCTCACTGGGGTACGGGTTCCACACACACCGACTCTCACTGGGGTACGGGTTCCACACACACTGACTCTCACTGGGGTACGGGTTCCACACACACTGACTCTCACTGGGGTACGGGTTCCACACACACCGACTCTCACTGGGGTACGGGTTCCACACACACCGACTCTCACTGGGGTACGGGTTCCACACACACCGACTCTCACTGGGGTACGGGTTCCACACACACCGACTCTCACTGGGGTACGGGTTCCACACACACCGACTCTCACTGGGGTACGGGTTCCACACACACCGACTCTCACTGGGGTACGGGTTCCACACACACCGACTCTCACTGGGGTACGGGTTCCACACACACCGACTCTCACTGGGGTACGGGTTCCACACACACTGACTCTCACTAGGGTACGGGTTCCACACACACTGACTCTCACTGGGGTACGGGTTCCACACACACTGACTCTCACTAGGGTACGGGTTCCACACACACTGACTCTCACTGGGGTAAGGGTTCCACACACACTGACTCTCACTGGGGTACGGGTCTCACACACACTGACTCTCACTGGGGTACGGGTTCCACACACACTGACTCTCACTGGGGTACGGGTCTCACACACACTGACTCTCACTGGGGTACGGGTTCCACACACACTGACTCTCACTGGGAAACGGGTTCCACACACACTGACTCTTACTGGGAAACGGGTTCCACACACACTGACTCTCACTGGGGTACGGGTTCCACACACACTGACACTCACTGGGGTACGGGTCTCACACACACTGACTCTCACTGGGAAACGGGCTCCACACACAATGACTCTCACTGGCGTACGGGTTCCACACACACTGGGAAACGGGCTCCACACACACTGACTCGCACCTCTCATTGGGGTACGGGTTCCACACACACTGACTTTCACTGGGGTACGGGTTCCACACACACTGACTCTCACTGGGAAACGGGCTCCACACACACTGGGAAACGGGCTCCACACACACTGACTCGCACCTCTCATTGGGGTACGGGTTCCACACACACTGACTTTCACTGGGGTACGGGTTCCACACACACTGACTCTCACTGGCGTACGGGTTCCACACACACTGGGAAACGGGCTCCACACACACTGACTCGCACCTCTCATTGGGGTACGGGTTCCACACACACTGACTTTCACTGGGGTACGGGCTCCACACACACTGACTCTCACTGGCGTACGGGTTCCACACACACTGACTCTCACTGGGGTACGGGTTCCACACACACTGACTCTCACTGGGGTAGGGGTTCCACACACACTGACTCTCACTGGGGTAGGGGTTCCACACACACTGACTCTCACTGGGGTAGGGGTTCCACACACACTGACTCTCACTGGGGTACGGGTTCCACAGACACTGACTCTCACTGGGAAACGGGCTCCACACACACTGACTCTAACTGGGGTAGGGGTTCCACACACACTGACTCTCACTGGGGTAGGGGTTCCACACACACTGACTCTCACTGGGGTAGGGGTTCCACACACACTGACTCTCACTGGGGTACGGGTTCCACAGACACTGACTCTCACTGGGAAACGGGCTCCACACACACTGACTAGGGACATGGGAGCAGGAGTAGGCCATTCAGCCCTTCAAGCCTGCTCTGCCATTCTAGATCATGGCTGATCATTTACCTCAATGCCATATTCCCACACTATCCCCATATCCTTCGATGTCATTAGCAACTAGAAATCTAACATAGAAAATAGGAGCAGGAGTAGGCCATTTGGCCCTTCGAGCCTGCTCCACCATTCATTATGATCATGGCTGATCATCCAACTCAGTAACCTGATCCCGCTTTCCCCCATACCCTTTGATCCCTTTAGACCCAAGAGCTATATCTAACTCCTTCTTGAAAACATATAATGTTTTGGCCTCAACTGCTTTCTGTGGTAGCGAATTCCACAGGCTCACCACTCTCTGGGTGAAGAAATTTCTCCTCATCTCAGTCCTGAAAGGTTTACCCCATATCTTTAGACTATGATCCCTGGTTCTGGACTCCCCCCACCATCGGGAACATCCTTCCTGCATCTACCCTGTCATGTCCTGTTAGAATTTTATAGGTTTCTATGAGATCCCCCCTCACTCTTCTGAACTCTAGCGAATATAATCCTAACTGACTCAATCTCTCCTCATATGTCAGTCCCGCCATCCCAGGAATCAGTCTGGTAAACCTTCGCTGCACTCCCTCTATAGTAAGAGCATCCTTCCTCAGATAAGGAGACCAAAACAGCACACAATATTCCACCTGCGGCCTCACCAATGCTCTATACAATTGAAGCAAGACTTCTTTGCTCCTGTACTCAAATCCTCTTGCGATAAAGGCTAACATACTGTTACCTTCCTAATTGCTTGCTGCACCTGCATGCTAGCTTGCAGTGACTTATGAACAAGGACACATAGGTCCCTTTAGACATCAACACTTTCTAATCTTTCACCATTTAAGAAATACTCTGCGCCTCTGTTCCCCCTACCAAAGTGGATAACATCACACTTCTCCACATTATATTCCATCTGCCATGTTCTTGCCCACTCACTAAGCCAGTCCAAATCTCCTTGAAGCCTGTTTGCATCCTCCTCACAACTCATGTTCCCACCAATTTTTGTGTCATCTGCAAACTTGGAAATATTACAAATCATTGATATAGATTGAGGACAGCAGAGGCCCAAGCACTGATTCTTGTGGTACCCCACTGGTCACAGCCTGACAACCTGAGAATGACCCATTTATTCCTACACTCTGTTTTCTACCAGTTACCCAATCCTCAATCCATGCTAGTATATTACCCCCAATCTCATGTGCTTTAATTTTGCTTAGTAACCTCCTATGTGGGACTTTATCAAAAGCCTTCTGAAAGTCCAAGTACACCACATCCACTGCTTCTCCCTTATCCACTCTGCCAGTAACATCCTCAAAAAACTCTCCTGTCAAACATGATTTCCCAGTCATAAATCCCTGTTGACTGCCCAATCAGACCATTATTTTCTAAGTGTCCAGTAATCACATCCTTTATAATAGATTCCACTATTTTCCCTGCTACCGACATCAGGCTAACAGGTCTGTAGTTCCCCGTTTTCTCTCTCCCTCCTTTCTTAAACAGTGGGGTTACATTTACAACCTTTCAATCCTCAGGCACCAATGCAGGATTTCTAGGATTTTGAAGGATCACCAATGCATCCTATATCTCTGTAGCCATCTTTTTCAACACTCCAGGGTGAAGATCATCGGGTCCCGGGGATTTGTCAACTTTCAGTCCCATTAATTTCTCCAATACTACTTTTTTACTAATTCCTAATTTCTTTCAGTTCCTTATTCTCACTCAACCTTGGATCTGTTATTTCAGGGAGACTTCTTGTATCGTCCTCCATGAAGACAGACACAAAATAATTGTTTAGCTTCTCTGCTATTTCTCTATTTCCCATTATAAATTCTCCTGTCTGTGCCTGTAATGGACCCATATTTGTCTTGGCTTTTTTTTTCCTTTTTACATATCTATAGAAGCTTTTAAAGTCTGCATTTATATTCCTTGCTAGTTCACATTAATATTCTATTCTTTATTTTTCTTTATCAGTTTCTTGGTCCTCCCAATCCTCTGGCTTATGACTTTTTTGACAACTTTATAAGCCTCCCCCTTTGATCTAATACTATCTTTAACTTCCTTTGTTAACCACGGCTGACTCGCTTTCCCCCCTTTTGGGTCCTTTTGCCTTAAAGGAATGTATGTTTTTTGAAAACCATGCATTAATTCTTTAAAAACTAGCCATTGCCTATCTACCATAAAACCTTTAAAGTGTTGCTGAAAATAGAGACAAGTTGTTGAAGCTTTTCATCTTGCACTCAGTAGGACAATCCACAAGAATACCAACGTAAGGGAAAACAATTTCATACTGTATGAAGAGAGTGCTGATTGTTTGGCAAGTGAACTCTGATTGGTAGAGGCTTTGCCATGGAGAATGCACCAGTTTACGGTGACTGCCAGTTAAATGCCAAACTTTGTTTGAAATTTAAACCGGGCAGATTGACAAGTGAATGGCTGTCACTTATTTGTTTCGCTGAAACAGGTGCAATGTTTGCCTGTCACACAAATGAGTAATGTGATATGTGAATTTCAATGCCAGCGTGATCCTAGGTATATAGGATTAATCTCCACTTGGAGAGGCAGGGATTAATCAGGAATAGTCAGCATAGTTTTGTCAGAGGGAGATCGTGTCTAACAAACTTGATTGAATTTTTTGAAGAGGTGACCACATGTGTAGATGAGTGTAAAGCAGTAGATGTAGTCTACATGGACTTCAGTAAGGTTTTTGATAAGGTCCCACATGGTAGATTGGTTAAGAAGGTGAGAGCCCATGGGATCCAGGGCAATTTGGCCAATTGGACCAAAATTGGCTTAGTGGCAAGAGGCAGAGGTGGTTGGTCGAGGGTTGTTTTTGTGAGTGGAAGCCTGTGACCAGTGGTGTACCACAGGGATCGGTGCTGGGACCCTTGCTGTTTGTAGTGTCCATTAATGATTTTGACGTGAATATAGGAGGTATGATCAGTAAGTTCGCAGATGATATGAAAATTTGTGGTGTTGTAAATAGTGAGGAGGAAAGCCTTAGATTACAGGATGGTATAGATGGGCTGGGAAGATGGGCGGAGCAGTGGCAAATGGAATTTAATCCTGAGAAGTGTGAGGTGATGCATTTTGGAAGGACTAACAAGGCAAGGGAATATACAATGGATGGTAGGACTGTAGGAAGTACAGAGGGACCTTGGTGTACTTGTCCATAGATCACTGAAGGCAGCAGCACAGGTAGATAAGGTAGTTAGGAAGGCTTACGGGATACTTGCCTTTATTAGCAGAAGCATAGCATAAGAACAGGGAGGTTATGAAGGAGCTGTATAAAACACTAGTTAGGTCACAGCTAGAGTACTGTGTACAGTTCTGGTCACCACACTATAGGAAGGATGTGATTGTACTGGAGAGGGTGCAGAGGAGATTCACCAGGATGTTGCCTGGGCTGGAGCATTTCAGCTATGAAGAGAGACTGAAAAGGCTAGGGTTGTTTTCCTTAGAACAGAGAAGGATGAGGGGGGACATGATTGAGGTATACAAAATAATGAGGGGCATTGATAGGTTAGATAGGAAGAAACTTTTTCCCTTAACGGAGGAGTCAGTAACCAGGGGGCATAGATTTCAGATAAGGGGCAGGAGGTTTAGAGGGGATTTGAGGAAAACTTTTTTCATCCAGAGGGTGGTTGGAATCTGGAACGCACTACCTGAAGAGGTGGTAGAGACAGGAACCTTCACAACATTTGGGAAGTATTTAGATGAACACTTGAAACGCCATAGCATACAAGGCTATGGGCCAAGTGCTGGAAAATGGGATTAGAATAGATAGGTGCTTGATGGCTGGCACAGACACGATGGGCTGAAGGGCCTGTTTCTGTGCTGTATAACTCTATGACTCTATATAGGTCGTACGCCCCAAAGACTGGTGGATCATGCCAACCAACATCTCCCTTCTGCTGTTGGCAATGGGCAAGGTACAGGCCATACCCAACCAGCCTGTGCTTGCAAAACTCAAAACTGTGTCCAACATTAGATGTGATTCCGCGATTGGATGACATTTGCTAAATAATCAGCAGTCTTCTAAGAATTACGCTGATAACTAATATAAGGTTGTCAATAGGGCTCACAGTGTGGTGCATTTGCACGTACTGGAAACTACATATATTAATACACAGGGCCCTGTTCTTTGCAGACAGAAAGAACATGTACAAACATTGTGCCTGTTTCAGCTAAACAAAATAAGTGACAGCCATTCGTTGGTTCATTCTTCAGGGCAATGCCTTGACCAATCAGAGTCAAGCTGCCTGGTTTAAATTTCTCTCATTGGGTTACGGGTTCCACACACACTGACTCTCCCTGGGGTACAGGACCGTTCCTTCGGCAACACACTGGCCTATCTCTCAGTCACTTCAGACGCCCCCTTCCCTTCCCACGGCAGCTTTTCATGCAAACACGAGATGCAGCACCTGACTTTTCCCCAGCTCCTCTCTCTGTTAAAAATTAATGTGGCTCGATGAGAGTTGGGATATGAGAGTGATTGGCCTGAATAGCCCTCCTTCATTGCTGGTTGCTCACTGTTCTCAAAAATGCACGATTGGGTTGCAGGAGTTCCTGGACCGCAGGACGATGACTGAGTTTGGAAGTAAAGCTTTGATAGATGATGATGCTGGAGAGGAGGATGGAGTGACGATTAGTCTGCCTGGAGTAAAGAAAGGTAACTGGGGAGGGGAAAGGCACGGGGTTAATGCACCGTTTGGGTCAGTGGTTTGGGTTTAGGAAGAACCAGTTTTTTGCAGTCATATCACCACAATACACATTTTGGGAGTCACTGATTGGGAGTCCCTTCACCTGTAATTGGAGGGCCAGTTTCCCCTCTACTTGGTATCATCCCTATCTGCTCCACTGTCGAGGGCACGGTTGCCTTGACTTGTCTCAGTGTGGGCTCTGCTCCGAGTTCTCTAACGGCAGTTGGGTGATGTTTGGGTTCTGCCGACACAGGTGCTTTCTGCGATCAATCACAATGACGGATTTATGTTGTGGCACGTATCCAATGCAATAGTTACATTTTGATTGTTTGCCTGCAAAGGTGAGCCAGTAAGACTGGGGGTTTAGCTCTATTGTGCTGTGGTGTTGTGTTACACTAGGATTTTCTGTGTGTAGTTGCAGCTGTGTGGATTGGAATGGAAAAACCATTCAGTGTTTCATCAGTGGCCTCAGCTGATGGTAATTGGAACCAGTTCTGTGCCCTCACTAACGCTCACCTGTCTTTCTGCACATTAGGTGACATGAGCTCGCGTCGCTTTAAGCCAGAGATCCGGGTGACGTGCCTTCGCTTCTCCCCAACGGGTAAGGAACAATGAGAACAATCACACAGCAATGTTGGCTAACTGTGATTAATCATTTTTTCTTCACTAATACCTGGTGGTGAGTATATTGCAAGGGCTGGGTTTGTACTCAGTATTATCTCTTCTCTGTTCCCAGTCTCTCCCCTAAGTGGACCCACGTCCGTTAGGATCAGGTGTTTACTATAACTGTCCCAACAGCCAGTCGCTGGGTAATGTTACCCGGGAATAGTGACACACCTTGTGAGGATCCTTCTCATGCCTTTGTGTGATTCACCCATCTTCTGGAAGTTGGGCTCATCAACACTTTCAGGAGATTCAGCCATTGCGAAGTGGTTTATTTTACATTAAATATGTGACTGAAAATAGCAGAGATCTAAGTAAAGTTCACGGACTCCCAGGCCGCATGTACTTTCTGCGGCCTGGACGATTCCGTGTTCCGTGTATATATGGAGTGTGCGAGGTTGCAGCCCCTCTTTGAGTATTTGAAGGGGCTGCTCCTCAAGTTCTGGCTGCACTTTAGTCCCACGCTCCTGATCTTTGGGCACCCGGTGCGGAGGGGCTTGGGCCGGGAGGAGGATCTCCTCGTCGGTCTGCTCCTTGGGCCTGGCCAAGGTGGCAATTCACAGGTCCAGGTTGCGGGCCGTCGGGGGGTCCGTCCTCCCTGATTGCCTGCCCCTCTTCCAAGGTTACGTTCGTGCCCGGGTGTCCCTGGAGAAGGAGCATGTGGTGTCCGCTGGTACGCTTGAGGCCTTCTATGATCGGTGGGCACCGCAGGGACTGGAGTGCATAGTCGACGCCGAGAATGGCATTTTAATTTGAGTTTTTGATTTATTTATCTGTTTTAATAAAGTTATTTTAAAAATATGTATATAAAGGGGGCCTGAGGAATAAAGGCCCCCTCGACATAATATATAAAAGGGGCCAGGGGTATAAAGGCCACAAAAAAAACGGGGTTAGATACAGAGTAAAGCTCCCTCTACACTGTCTCCATCAAACACTCACAGGACAGGTACAGCATGGGGTTAGATACAGAGTAAAGCTCCCTCTACACTGTCTCCATCAAACACTCACAGGACAGGTACAGCACGGGGTTAGATACAGAGTAAAGCTCCCTCTACACTGTCCCCATCAAATACTCCCAGGACAGGTACAGCACTGGGTTAGATACAGAGTAAAGCTCCCTCTACACTGTCTCCATCAAACACTCCCAGGACAGGCACAGCACAGGGTTAGATACAGAGTAAAGCTCCCTCTACACTGTCCCCATCAAATACTCCCAGGACAGGTACAGCACGGGGTTAGATACAGAGTAAAGCTCCCTCTACACTGTCCCATCAAAGACTCCCAGGACAGGTACAGCACTGGGTTAGACACAGAGTAAATCTCCCTTTGTATCCTGCAGGCCGGAGCTGGGCAGCCACGAGCACTGAGGGTCTCCTCATTTTCTCACTGGACGGTTGTGTGGTGTTCGACCCCTTCGACCTGGACGAGGATGTTACTCCGAGTAGTGTACGTCGTGTGCTGCATCAGAAAGAATTCACTGCTGCCATCATGATGGCTTTCCGTTTGAATGAAGACAAGTTGACTCTAGAAGTGTTGGAGAGTGTTCCTCATGCAGAAAGTGAGTATTGAGTTGCATCAGCCAGTTCCACAGACCTTGTGAAGGAACAGGGTGCATGTCTGAGTCAGTCTTCCTCTGCGAACTTTCTTCAGTAACTTGTGCCTGTTGACTGGGTTGTGGGGGGCGCGACGCTGTCTCTCAGACTCTGCCAAAGATCCTGTTAGCTGTAGAGGAAAGGCAACAGGACATCACTATGTCTGCAGCTTGCCTGCTTGGCTTTCCCAGCCAGGAATAGACGCACAAACTTCTCTGCCACTCTGGGAAACTCAGCCTCTCTGAGGCAAAAGGTTGAGCGTTCAAGTCCCACTCCAGAGTTTGAGTGCAAAATTCAGGCTGATACTAGTGCAGTACTGAGGGAGCGCTGCACTGTCGGAGGGTCAGTACTGAGGGAGCGCTGCACTGTCGGAGGGTCAGTACTGAGGGAGCGCTGCACTGTCGGAGGGTCAGTACTGAGGGAGCGCTGCACTGTCGGAGGGTCAGTACTGAGGGAGCGCTGCACTGTCGGAGGGTCAGTACTGAGGGAGCGCTGCACTGTCGGAGGGTCAGTACTGAGGGAGCGCTGCACTGTCGGAGGGTCAGTACTGAGGGAGCGCTGCACTGTCGGAGGGTCAGTACTGAGGGAGCGCTGCACTGTCGGAGGGTCAGTACTGAGGGAGCGCTGCACTGTCGGAGGGTCAGTACTGAGGGAGCGCTGCACTGTCGGAGGGTCAGTACTGAGGGAGCGCTGCACTGTCGGAGGGTCAGTACTGAGGGAGCGCTGCACTGTCGGAGAGTCAGTACTGAGGGAGCGCTGCACTGTTAGAGGGTCAATACTGAGGGAGCGCTGCACTGTTAGAGGGTCAATACTGAGGGAGCGCTGCACTGTTAGAGGGTCAATACTGAGGGAGCGCTGCACTGTTAGAGGGTCAATACTGAGGGAGCGCTGCACTGTCGGGTCAGTACTGAGGGAGTGCTGCACTGTCGGAGGGTCAGTACTGAGGGAGTGCTGCACTGTCGGAGGGTCAGTACTGAGGGAGTGCTGCACTGTCGGAGGGTCAATACTGAGGGAGTGCTGCACTGTCGGAAGGTCAGTACTGAGGGAGTTCTCCCTGGTGTCCTGCCCAGTATATATCCCTCATTATTCCTTGTGCTTGATGAATCTCTTGGAGGTTGTAATGAGTAGGGTAGGTCGCAGTGCGTGTATTTGGATTTTCAAAAAGCATTCGATAAGAATTGCAATTGTTACAGCATGGACGGAGGCCATTCGCCCATCGTGTCTGTGCCAGCTCTCTGAAAGCAATTCACTTAATGCTCACTCCCTGGTCTCCTCCCCATTGCCCTGCACATTCTTCCTTTTGCGGGAACAATCCAATTCCCTCTTGTGAGCCTTAATTGATCCTGCCTTCAACGCACTCTCAGGCAGTGCATTCCTGATCCTAACCGCTCGCTGCATGAAAATGTTTTTCCTCATGTCGCTATTGCTTCTTCTGCCAATCACTTTAAATCTGTGCCCTCTTGTTCTTGATCCTTTCACGAGTGGGAATGGTTTTCTCTCTCCACTCTGTCCAGACCCCTCATCATTTTGAATACCTCTATCAAATCTCCCCTCAGCCTTCTCTTAAAAAAAAACAGTTCCAACTTCTCCAATATATCTTCATAACTGAAGTTCCTCATTCCTGGAACCATTCTCGTGGATCTCTTCTGCACACTCTCTAACGCCTTCACATCTTTCCTAAAGTGCGGTGTCCAGAACTGGGAGTAGTACTCCAGCTGAGGCCGAGCCAGTGTTTTATACAAGTTTAACATAACTTACTTGCATATTGTATGCTCCTATTAATAAGCCCAGGATACTGCATGCTTTATTAACTGCGCTGTCGTCCTGTCCTGCCGCCTTCAATGACGTGCAAATATACACCCAGGTCCTTCTGCTCTGCAGCCCTTTAGAATTGTACCCTTTATTTTAGATTGTTTGTCTCTGTGCTTTTTTTATTTGTTCGTGGAATGTGAGCATCACTGACTAGGGCAGCATTTATTGCGCTTAAGAAGGTAGTGGTGAGCTGCCTTCTTGAACCGTAAATACACTCACAGTGCTGTTAGGAAGGGAGTTCCAGGATTTTGACCCAGTGACAGTGAATGAACAGCGATATAATGCCCTTTAGTGAAGGATATCTGCCATTCTTACCTGGTCTGGCCTACATGTGATTCCAGACCCACAGCAATGTGGTTGACTCTTAAATGTCCTCTTAAATGTCCTCTGAAATGGCCGAGCAAGCCACTCAGTTCAAGGGCAATTAGGTATGCGCAATAAATGCTAGCTTAGCCAGGCACGCCCACATTCCATGAACGAATAAAAAAAGAAGTTGCAAGTCAGAACGGTGTGTGGCATGGAGGGGAACTTGCAGGTGGTGGTGTTCCCATGCATCTGCTGCCCTTGTCCTTCTAGTTGGTAGAGGTCGTGGGTTTGGAAGGTGCTGCCTGAATAGCCTTGGTGCATTGCTGCAGTGCATCTTGTAGATGGTACACACTGCTGCCACTGTGTGTCGGTGGTGGAGGGAGTGAATGTTTGTGGATGGGGTGCCAATCAAGCGGGTTGCTTTGTCCTGGATGGTGTTGAGCTTCTTGAGTGTTGTTGGAGCTGCACCCATCCAGGCAAGTGGAGAGTATTCCATCACACTCCTGACTTGTGCCTTGTAGATGGTGGACAGGCTTTGGGGAGTCAGGAGGTGAGTTACTTGCCACAGAATTCCCAGCCTCTGACTTGCTTTTGTAGCCACGGTATTTATATGGCTGGTTCAGTTCAGTTTCAGGTTAATGGTAACCCCCAGGATGTTGAGAGTGAGGGATTCAGTGATGGTAATGCTTTTGAACATCATGGAACGAAGGTTGGATTTTCTCTTGTTTGAGACCAAAGTGAGTCACTTCACACTTCTCTGCATTAAATTTCATCTGCCCATTCCACCAACTTATCTGTCCTTTTGAAGTTTTACACTTTCCTCCTCGCAGTTCACAATGTTTCCAAGTTTTGTCTGATCTGTAAATTTTGAAATTGTGCCCTGTCCACCAAGGTTCAGGTCATTAATATATATCAGGAAAAGCAAGGGTCCTAACACTGATCCCTGGGGAATTTCACTACAAACCTTCCTTAAGCCCGAAAAACATCCATTAACCACTACTCTCTGTTTCATGTCACTCAGTCAATTTTGTATCCATGTTGCTCCCGTCCCTGTTATTCTGTGAGCTATAACTTTGCTCACAAGTCTGTTGTGTGGCACTGTATCAAACGCCTTTTGCAAGTCCATATACACCACATCAACAGCATTGCCCTCATCAACCCTCTGTTACCTCATTAAAAAACTCAAGCAAGTTAGTTAGACATGATTTGCCCTTAGGAGAAAACCAGCTCCAGGGACAAGGTGGTGGATACACCTTCTTCTGGAAAGGTAAACCAGAAGAAGAGTGCTGACTCCACGGGGTTGCTTTGCCATAAAAAATGAACTAGCTGACCGCCTCAGCGAGACCCCTTGTGGATTAAATGATAACCCAGAAACAGTACGCCACGGTCGTCAATGTATACGCCCCAACCTTCGAAGCAAGATGAGGCCAAAGAGGAATTCTACTCCAGCCTTGATCACTTGCTGTCCTGTATTCCCAAGGAAGACAAGCTGATCCTCCTCGGAGACTTCAATGCCAGAGTTGGGAGGGACACAAACCTTTGGAAAGGTGTGATTGGCAAGGAAGGTGTTGGAAGGGCTCACACCAGCGGAGTCCTCCTTCTGGTGAAATGCCTTGAACACGGCCCGAACATAAAGAACACCCTATTTCATCAGAGAGACAAACACAAGACCTAATGGCAGCACCCTCGCTCCAGGGATTGGCATTTGCTTGACTACTTCATAGAGCAAAGGACCGCAAGGATGTTTGCATCACCTGTGCCACGAAAGGAGCCAATGACTGCTGGACTGACCATCGCCTAATCCGAGGTACTGTATCCATAAACCCAGTCCAAAAACAGCAGGGGCAGCAGAGGTATGGCTGCAGGAAAATCAATGTCGATGATGTCAAGGACTCTGCGAAGAAAGACCTACTCAGGCAGCATCTTACAAGCAAGTTGGCGACACTCAACGAACAGGAACCACAGACTGTCCACAATGCCTCATCTGTCCTCACAGCTACCATAATCAGCACTTGTGAAGATAGTCTTGGTTTCTCGACTAGGAAACATCAAAACTGGTTCGATGAGAACAACCAGGAGATCCAGAAGCTACGAAATTGCAAGCGCAAGGCCTTCCTGAACTGGAAGCATCACCAAAACTCAAGGGGAAAAAAAAGCAGGTATACAGACAATTGAAGGCTGAGGTTCAACAAAAAACCCATGACCGAAAGAACAACTGGTGGGCTGAAAGTGCGCAGGAAGTACAGCAACTCGCTGACATGCGAGAATTCTTCAGCACAGTCAAGACCATTTACGGCCAAAGTACCCAAGGACCTACCCCACTGAGAGCAAAGAATGGAGTGGTGCTGATCAAGGACAGAGAGGCAGTCAGTGCTCGTTGGAAGGAGTACTTCAAAGATCTCCTCAGTCGCGACTCGGTCCTTGAGGCGAGTGCCCTCAACTACATTCCACAGCGTGCTACCCGCCAGGACCTCCGCACAACCCCAGCCATCCGACAGCTAAAAAACAATAAGGCTGCTGACATAGACAGAATTCGGACTGAAATTCTAAAATACGGCGTAGAGGTACTCTTGACACAAATACATGGTCTCATCTTCCTCATCTGGAAGGAGGAGAGCATGCCAGGGGATCTCCGAGACACCATAATTGTGACCATCTTCAACAAAGGCGACAAGACTGACTGTGGTAACTACAGAGGGGTATCTCTGCTGTCCGCCACAGGGAAGGTCATCGCAAGAGTCCTTCTCAACCGCCTCCTCCCCGTGGCTGAAGAGTTCCTACCGGAATCACAATGTGAATTCCATCCATCAAGAGGCACAGTGGACATGATCTTCACAGCAAGACAATTCCAAGAAAAATGTAAGGAGCAGCACCAACCTTTATACATGGTCTTCTCTGACCTGACAAATGCCTTCGACTCTATCAACCAGGAGGGATTATGCAACATCCTCCTCAAATTTGGCTGCCCGGAGAAATTCATCACCATCCTCCGCCTGCTGCACGACGACATACAAGCTGTAATCCTTGCTAACAGATCTGCCACTGACCCAATCCGAGTGCAAGCTGGGGTCCAGCAAGACTGCATCATCGCACCAATGTTCTTTTCCATCCTACTCACTGCAACACTCCACCTCATCTCCATGAAGCTCCCTGTGGGAGTAGATCTACTCTACGTGACGGGCGGGAAACTATTTAACCTACGACGTCTGCAGCCCAGAACCAAAGTCACTCCAACCTCGGTCATCGAGCTGCAATACACTGATGACACTTGCATCTGCGCACACTCAGAGGCCAAGATTCAAACCCTCATCGATACATTCACGGAATTGTATAGAAGAATGGGCCTTAAGCTAAAGATCCGGAAGACAGAGGTCCTCTACCAGCCTGCTCCTCCTGACTATCAAGATCCATGGCGAACCACTGGACAATGTGGATCACTTCCCATACCTTGAGAGCCTCCCCTCAGCAAGGGCAGACATCAACGATGAAACTCAGCATCGCCTCCACTGTGCCAGCGCAGCCTTCGGTCATCTGAGAAAAGGAGTGTTTGATGACAAAGGCCTCAAACCTGGCACCAAGCTCACGGTTTATAGGGCCGCAGTGTTACCTGCTCTCCTGTATGTGTTGGAAACATGGACATTGTACAGCAGACACCTCAAAGCTCTGGAGAGATATCACCAGTGGTGCCTCTGCAAGATCCTGCAAATTCAGTGGCAGGACAGGTGCTCCAATATCAGTGTCCTCTCTCAGGACAACATCCCCAGTATTGAGACACTGGTCATGGCTAGTCAGTTATGTTGGGTGGGCCACATCGTCCGCATGCCTGACACAGGACTCCCAAAACAAGCTTTCTACTCTGAGCTCTGTCATGGCAAGAGGTTGCCAGGAGGGCAGAGGAAATGCTACAAGAATATCCTTAAAGCCTCCCTAAAAAAATATGACATCTCCACTGATTCGTGGGAATCTTTTGCCCAAGAGCGCCAAAATGGAGAAGAAGCATCCGCGAGAGTGCCAGCCAGTTCGAACAACATTAACATGCCCAGACAGCGACCAAGTGCAAACAGCGGAAGGAATGCTTGGAATTTTGAGCATCCCACCCACTCGCCTCACCAAACACCACCTGCCACCTGTCCCACCTGTGGCAGAGTGTGCAGATCCAGAATTAGACTATTCAGTCACCTCAGGACCCACATCTCCAGAGTGGAAGAAAGTTATCCTCATTCCCGAGACACTGCCTAAGAAGAAGCCCTTAGCAAATCCATGCTGGCTTTTCTTAATTATACTCCATCTGCCAAATTTCTGCCCACTCACTTATCCTGTTTATATCCTTCCTCACAACTTGCTTTCTTATTTGGCTATAATATATTCCCTTCATCCAAATCATTAATATAGACTGTAAGTAGTTGAGGTGCCACCACTGATCCTAGTGGTACCCCACTAGTTTCAGCCTGCCAACCTAGAAATGTCTCGTTTATTCCGACTGTCCTTCCTGTCCATTAACCAGTCCTCTATCCATATAAATATATTACCCCTGAGTCCCGTGAACCCTACATTTTATGAAATAACTTCTTGTGTGACACCTTTGCACTGCCTTTAAAGAAGAGATAGTTCAGGTACAGTCATGGTATATTCCCATGAAGGGGAAAAAACTCCTGGATGACAGAAGAAATAGAGATCAAGATGAAGAAAAGGAGTGCTTATGACAGATGTCGGGTGGACAATACAATGGAGAACCAGGCTGAATATAGAAAGTTTAGCGGGAAGTGAAAAAGCAAATAAGAGAAGCAAAGAGAGTATGAAAAGAGACTGGCAGCTAACATAAAAGGGAATCCAAAAGTCTTCTATTGGCGTATAAATAGTAAAAGGGTAGTAAAAGGAGGTGTGGGGCCGATTAGGGACCAAAAAGGGATTTGTGCATAAAGACAAAGGGCATGGCTGAGGTATTAGATTAATACTTTGCATCTGTCTTTACCAAGGAAGAAGCTGTACAGGTCATGGTGAAAGAGGAGGAAATTCAGACTCTTGAAGGGTTTAAAATTGATAAGCCACTCACTTGTATCAAACTGCTACAAAGTCAATAAGCAATGAAATCGGATGGACCTCTTGTCATCGATCTAGGCACCGGAAACGACAACAGCAAATCCAGCCCTGTCGACCCTGCAAAGTCCTCCTCACTAACATCTGGGGGCCTGTGCCAAAGTTCGGAGAGCTGTCCCACAGACTAGTCAAGCAACAGCCTGACATTGTCTGTAAGGTATGATTCCGTGAGTATGACTATGTCCCAGTCACCACCATCACCATCCCCGGGTATGTCCTATCCCACCGGCAGGACAGACCCAGTAGAGGTGGTGGCACAGTGGTATACAGTCGTGAAGGAGTTGCCCTGGGAGTCCTCAACATTGACTGCAGACCCCATGAAGTCTCATGGCATCAGGCCAAACATGGGCAAGGAAACCTCCTGCTGATTACCACTCACCGCCTCCTCCTCAGTCAAGGAATCAGTGCTCCTCCATGTTCAACAGCACTTGGAGGAAGCACTGAGGGTGGCAAGGGCAGAATGTCCATCACCAAGAGTGGCTCGGTAGCACCACGACTGATGGAGCTGGCCGAGTCCTAAAGGACATAGCTGCTAGACTGGGCCTGCGGTAGGTGGTGAGGGAACCAATAAGAGGGAAAAACATACTTGACCTCGTCCTCACCCATCATCCTGTCGCAGATGCATCTGTCCGTGACAGTATTGGTAGGAGTGACCACCGCATAGTCCTTGTGGAGACCAAGTCCCGTCTTCACATTGAGCATACCCTCCATCGTGTTGTGTGGTACTACCACCGTGCTAAATTAGAATTAGAACATTACAGCGCAGTACAGGCCCTTCGGCCCTCGATGTTGCGCCGACCTGTGAAACCATCTGAACTACACTATTCCATTTTCATCCATATGTCTATCCAATGACCACTTAAATGCCCTTAAAGTTGGCGAGTCTACTACTGTTGCAGGCAGGGCGTTCCACGCCCCTACTACTCTCTGAGTAAAGAAACTACCTCTAACATCTGTCCTATATCTATCACCCCTCAACTTAAAGCTATGTCCCCTCGTGTTTGCCATCACCATCCGAGGAAAAAGACTCTCACTATCCACCCTATCTAACCCACTGATTATCTTGTATGTCTCTATTAAGTCACCTCTCCTCCTCCTCCTCTCCAACGAAAACAACCTCAAGTCCCTCAGCCTTTCCTCGTAAGACCTTCCCTCCATACCAGGCAACATCCTAGTAAATCTCCTCTGCACCCTTTCCAAAGCTTCCACATCCTTCCTATAATGCGGTGACCAGAACTGCACGCAATACTCCAGGTGCGGTCTCACCAGAGTTTTGTACAGCTGCAGCATGACCTCGTGGCTCCGAAACTCGATCCCCCTACTAATAAAGGCTAACACACCATATGCCTTCTTAACAGCCCTATTAACCTGGGTAGCAACTTTCAGGGATTTATGTACCTGGACACCAAGATCTCTCTCTTCATCTACACTACCAAGAATCTTCCCATTAGCCCAGTACTCTGCATTCCTGTTACTCCTTCCAAAGTGAATCACTTCACACTTTTCCGCATTAAACTCCATTTGCCATCTCTCAGCCCAGCTCTGCAGCCTATCTATGTCCATCTGTACCCTACAACATCCTTCGGCACTATCCACAACTCCACTGACCTTAGAGTCATCCGCAAATTTACTAACCCACCCTTCTACACCCTCTTCCAGGTCATTTATAAAAATGACAAACAGCAGTGGCCCCAAAACAGATCCTTGCGGTACACCACTAGTAACTAAACTCCAGGATGAACATTTGCCATCAACCACCACCCTCTGTCTTCTTTCAGCTAGCCAATTTCTGATCCAAAGCTCTAAATCACCTTCAACCCCATACTTCTGTATTTTCTGCAATAGCCTACTGTGGGGAACCTTATCAAACGCCTTACTGAAATCCATATACACCACATCCACTGCTTTACCCTCATCCACCTGTTTGGTCACCTTCTCGAAAAACTCAATAAGGTTTGTGAGGCACGACCTACCCTTCACAAAACCGTGCTGACTATCGCTAATGAACTTATTCTTTTCAAGATGATTATAAATCCTATCTCTTATAACCTTTTCCAACATTTTACCCACAACCGAAGTAAGGCTCACAGGTCTATAATTACCAGGGCTGTCTCTACTCCCCTTCTTGAACAAGGGGACAACATTTGCTATCCTCCAGTCTTCCGGCACTATTCCTGTCGACAATGACGACATAAAGATCAAGGACAAAGGCTCTGCAATCCCCTCCCTAGCTTCCCAGAGAATCCTAGGATAAATCCCATCTGGCCCAGGGGACTTATCTATTTTCACACTTTCCAAAATTGCTAACACCTCCTCCTTGTGAACCTCAATCCCAAGTAGTCCGAATCTCAGTATTCTCCTCGACAACATTTTCTTTCTCTACTGTAAATACTGACGAAAAATATTCATTTAACGCTTCCCCTAGCTCCTCTGATTCCACACACAACTTCCCACTACTATCCTTGATTGGCCCTAATCTAACTCTAGTCATTCTTTTATTCCTGATATACCTATAGAAAGCCTTAGGGTTTTCCTTGATCCTATCCGCCAATGACTTCTCGTGTCCTCTCCTTGCTCTTCTTAGCTCTCCCTTTAGATCCTTCCTGGCTAGCTTGTAACTCTCAAGCGCCCTAACTGAGCCTTCACGTCTCATCCTAACATAAGCCGCCTTCTTCCTCTTGACAAGCGCTTCAACTTCTTTAGTACACCACGGCTCCCTCGCTCGACAACTTCCTCCCTGCCTGACAGGTACATACTTATCAAGGACACGCAGTAGCTGCTCCTTGAATAAGCTCCACATTTCGATTGTGCCCATCCCCTGCAGTTTCCTTCCCCATCCTACGCATCATAAATCTTGCCTAATCGCATCATAATTTCGTTCCCCCAGCTATAATTCTTGCCCTGCGGTATATACCTGTCCCTGCCCATCGCTAAGGTAAACCTAACCGAATTGTGATCACTATCACCAAAGTGCTCACCTACATCTAAATCTAACACCTGGCCGGGTTCATTACCCAGTACCAAATCCAATGTGGCATCGCCCCTGGTTGGCCTGTCTACATACTGTGTCAGAAAACCCTCCTGCACACACTGGACAAAAACAGACCCATCTAAAGTACTCGAACTATAGTATTTCCAGTCAATATTTGGAAAGTTAAAGTCCCCATAACAACTACCCTGTTACTCTCGCCCCTGTCGAGAATCATCTTCGCTATCCTTTCCTCTACATCTCTGGAACTATTCGGAGGTCTATAAAAGACTCCCAACAGGGTGACCTCTCCTCTCCTGTTTCTAACCTCGGCCCATACTACCTCAGTAGATGAGTCCTCAAACGTCCTTTCTGTCGCTGTAATACTCTCCTTGATTAACAATGCCACACCCCCTCCTCTTTTACCATCTTCTCTGTTCTTACTGAAACATCTAAATCCCGGAACCTGCAACATCCATTCCTGCCCCTGCTCTACCCATGTCTCCAAAATGGCCACTACATCGAGATCCCAGGTACCAACCCATGCTGCAAGCTCACCCACCTTATTCTGGATGCTCCTGGCGTTGAAGTAGACACACTTTAAACCAAGTTCTTGCTTGCCAGTGCCCTCTTGCGTCCTTGTAACCTTATCCCTGACCTCACTACTCTCAACATCCTGTACACTGGAACTACAATTTAGATTCCCATTCCCCTGCTGAATTAGTTTAAACCCCCCTGAAGAGCACTAGCAAATCTCCCCCCCCAGGATATTGGTACCCCTCTGGTTCAGGTGAAGACCATCCTGATTGTAGAGGTCCCACCTACCCCAGAAAGAGCCCCAATTATCCAGGAAACCAAAACCCTCCCTCCTACACCATCCCTGCAGCCACGCGTTCAACTCCCCTCTCTCCCTATTCCTCGCTTCGCTATCACGTGGCACGGGCAACAACCCAGAGATAACAACTCTGTTTGTTCTTGCTCTAAGCTTCCACCCTAGCTCCCTGAATTTCTGCCTTAAATCCCCATCTCTCTTCCTACCTATGTCGTTGGTGCCTATGTGGACCACGACTTGGGGCTGCTCCCCCTCCCCCTCCCCCTTAAGGATCCCAAAAACACGATCCGAGACATCACGAACCCTGGCACCTGGGAGGCAACACACCAACTGTGAGTCTCTCTCGTTCTCACAGAACCTCCTATCTGTTCCCCTAACTATGGAGTCCCCAATGACTAATGCTCTGCTCCTCTTCCCCCTTCCCTTCTGAGCAACAGGGACAGACTCTGTGCCAGAGACCTGTACCCCATTGCTTACCCCTGGTAAGTCGTCCCCCGCAACAGTATCCAAAACGGTATACCTGTTGTTGAGGGAAACGGCCACAGGGGATCCCTGCACTGCCTGCTGGTTCCCTCTCCTTCCCCTGACGGTAACCCATCTACCCACTTCTTTTACCTGAGGTGTGACTACCTCCCCATAACTCCTCTCAATAACCCCCTCCGCCTCCCGAATGATCCGAAGTTCATCCAGCTCCAGCTCCAGTTCCCTAACGCGGTTCTCGAGGAGCTGGAGTTGGGTGCACTTCCCGCAGATGCAGTCAGCAGGGACACTCTTGGCGACCCTTACCTCCCACATTCTGCAGGAGGAACATACAACTGCCTTAACCTCCATTCCCGCTATTCTAAATTCCCAACAAATCTACCGAAAAACCAAAAAAAAAAAGTCAAAACTTGTTAGGTTAGCAATCCAACGGATCCAACCACCCAAATATATAGTTTTTACTTACCCAGCAGTCCCCTGGTCCTCCGAAAACAAAAGGGAATTAACTTTTAACTTACACTGAAATTGACCTCTCAGCTGCAAGTTCGCTCCGCACCTCTGCTACTGTCAAAGCTGCTGCCACCAAAACTAAAAGAAAGCTAAATGGGATAGATTTCAAAAGATTTATTAATTGAATTTAAATTCCACCTTCTGCCGTGGTGGGGTTTGAACCCATGTCCCCAGAGCAATACCCTGGGTCTCTGGGTTACCTATCCAGAAGGGGCTGGATAGGGTAGATACAGAGAGGTTGTTTCTCCTGGCTGGAAAATTTAGAACATAAGGAGTGGGGAGGTAGTGGCCTAGTGGTAATGTCACTGGACTAGTAACCCAGAGCCCTAGGCTAATGCTCTGGGGACATGGGTTCTAATCCCACCACACCAGATGGTGAAATTTGAATTCAATTAATAAATCTGGGATTAAAATCTAGTCTAATGGTGACCATGAAACCAATGTTGATTGTTGTAAAAAACCCATCTGGTTCACTAATGTCCTTTAGGGAAGGAAATCTGCTGTTCTTACCTGGTCTGGCCTACATGTGACTCCAGACTCACAGCAATGTGGTTAACTCTTACATGCCCTCTGAAATGGCCTAGCAAGCCAATCGGTTCATGGGCAATTAGAGATGGGCAACAAATACTGGCCTGGTCAGCGACGCCCACGAACAAATAAACAAAAAAAGGTCAGTCATTTAGGACTGAGATGTGGAAAGATTTCTTCACTCAGAGTTATGAATCTTTGTGTTGTGGATGCTCAGTCGTTGGGTCGATTCAGGGATAGATTTTTGAATATGAAGTGAATTAAGGGATAGGGAGTTTGAGGTCGATCAGACATTGTATTGAATGGTGGAGTAGGCTCGAAGGGCTGAATGGCCTACTCCTTCCTTCTGGCAGGTCTGGAAGAGAGATTATCTGGTGATTTTCACAATGCTGTTTGAGGGAGTTTGCTGTGTGCAAATTGGCTGCTGATTTTCCCACATTATGCCCGAGGTTTTGCAGAAGTGCAAGTTCTTTTTTTCCTTTGATCCCTGAGCCCGTTGTGACTGGAAATGGCACTACGGTCAGTAACCAGACAGCTGATTCACACAATACCACTCACTGCATCTACATCAGTTACACTATTTTTGCATTCAGCAGGCAGAGCAGCCTTGAATATCCTTGTGATATCACTGAGTGGAATCCGAAACCATGCTCTGGAATAGGGTTAGAGTGCAGGCCCCATCCTGGGTTGAGTCCTACTACAGGGATCATTGACACCAGGTGCTTAACTCTGTCCTAACCCCCTCCCAACCCTCTCCCTATTCCAGTTACCATTGTGTGCTCGGCTCGGCCCTGACCCTGACTGCTCCTATCCCCCACTCCCCACTTTCTCTTAGAATCATAGAAAGTTTAAGGCACAGAAAGAGGCCACTTGGCCCATCGTGTCTGTGCCAGCCGAAAAACGATCCACCTATTCTAATCCCACTGTCCAGCATCTGGTCCGTAGCCCTGCAGATTACAGCACCTGAGGTGGATATCCAGACACCTTTTCAATGAGTTGAGGGTTTCTGCTTCAACTACCCTTTCAGGCAGTGAGTTCCAGACCCCCACCACCCTCTGGGTGAAAAAGTTGTTCCTCATCTCCCCTCTAATTTTTCTACCAATCACTTTAAATCTATGCCCCCTCATCACTGACCTCTCTGCTAAGGTGAATAGACCCTTCACCTCCACTCTATCCAGGCTGCTCACAATTTTGTACATTTCCATCAGATGTCCCTCAGCCTTCTCTGTTCCAAGGAGAACAACCCCAGCCTATCCAATCTTTCCTCACAACTGCATTTTTCCAGTCCTGGCAACATCCTCGTAAATCTCCTCTGTACCCTCTCTAGTGCAATTACATTCTTTCTGTAATGAGGTGACCAGAACTGCACACAGTATTTCAAGTGTGGCCTAATCGATGAGTTATACAGTTCCAGATTCCATATTTCTACTTAACCACCTTATTGACCTGTCCTGCTACCTTCAGGGATCTGTGGACATTCACTCCAAGGTCCCTCACGTCCTCTACACCTCTCAGTATTTTCCCATTTATCGTGTATTCCTTTATCTTCTTTGAGAGGTGATACAATTGGGGAGGTCATTTCTCCAGGTTGAATCCTATCTGACCAGACCATCAATATCTTCCTACAGCCTACAGCTATCTTCCTCACTATCTACCACACGTACAATCTTTGTGTCGTCCACACACTTCTTGATCATGCCCCCTACATTTACATCCAAATCATTAATATACACCACAAAAAGCAGGGGACACAGTACTACTCACTGGAAACAGCCTTCCAGTCGCTAAAACAGCTGTCAACAATTACCCTTTGTTTCCTGCCACTGAGCCAATTTTTTATCCACCTTGCTGCATTTCCCTGGATCCCATGGGATTTTTTTTTTTGTCCTCCATGTGGGACCTTGTCAAAAGACTTGCTAAAATCCATGTAGACCACATCAACTGCACCACCTTTATCTTCCTTGTTACTTCAAAAAATTCGATCAAGTTGGTCAAAAAAGATCTTCCCTTAACAAATCCATGCTGACTATCCTTGATTAACCTGTGCCTTTCTAAGTGACAGTTTATCCTGCCTCTCAGAACAGATGCCAATAATTTTCTCACTACTGTGAGCAGCACAGTGGCGCAGTGGTTAGCACCGCAGCCTCACAGCTCCAGCGACCCGGGTTCAGTTCTGGGTGCTGCCTGTGTGGAGTTTGCAAGTTCTCCCTGTGACCACGTAGGTTTTCGCCGGGTGCTTCGGTTTCCTCCTGCAGCCAAAGACTTACAGGTTGATAGGTAAATTACCCCTAATGTTGGAAGGTGGTAGGAATTAAGGGAAGGTGGGGATGTGGTAGGGAATATGGGATTAATGTAGGATTAGTATAAATGGGTGGTTGTTGGTCGGCACAGACTCGGTGGGCCGAAGGGCCTGTTTCAGTGCTGTATCTCTCTATGACTCTACTGAGTTTAGACTGACTGGCCTGTAATTATTCGGTCTATCCCTCGCTCCCTTTTTAAACAGAGGTATGTTAGCAATTCTCCGGTACCACACCTGTATCCAGTGAGGACTGGAAAATGATGGTCAGACCCCCGGCTATTTCCTGTCTTCTTTTAACAGCCTAGGGTGCATTTCATATGGCCCTGGTGATTAATCAACTTTCAAGGATGCTAATCCCATTAATACTTCCTCTCTCCCAATGTTTATCAAATCCAATACTTCACACTCTTCCTCCTTAATTACAATATCTGCATCGTCCCCCTCTTTTGTAAAGTATTCATTAAGAGCCATACCAATATGCTCTGCTCCTACACATAGGTTACCTTTTTGGTCTTTTATTGGCCCCACTCTCTCCTTAGTTATCCTCTTACTCTTGATGTATTGATAAAACATCTTTGGATTCACCTTGATTTTGCTTGCCAATATTCTTTCATGCCCTCTCTTTGCTTTCCTAATTTCCTTTTTGATTTCACCCCTCCACTTTCTATACTCCTCTCAGCTTTCTGTAGTATTGAGTTCTCTGTGTCGGACATACGCTTTCCTCTTCTGCCTTATCTTACCCTGTAGGCTCCTTGACATCCATGGGGCTCTAGATTTGGCCCCCTCACCCTTTTCCTTTGTGGGAACATGTTTACCCTGAACCCCTTGAATCTCCCCTTTGAATGCCTCCCACTGCTCTGACACTGATTTACCCTCAAGTAGCTGTTTCCAGTCCACTTTCACTAAATCACTCCTCAGTTCAGTAAAATTGGCCTTGCCCCAATTGAGAACTCTAACTCCTGTTCTCTCTCTGTCCTTTTCCATAATTATGTTAAAACTGACTGAATTATGATCACTATCACCAAAATGCTCTCCCACTGCCACTCCTTCCACCTGCCCATCTTCATTTCCTAAAACTAAGGCTAAAACTGTGCCCTCTCTTGTTGCACCTCAAAAATTCTGCTCCTTCAATTCCTTTCACACTAAAACTATCCCAGTTAATATTGGGGTAATTAAGATCCCCTACTATTACTGCCCTATTGTTCTTGCACTTCTCAGAGATTTGCCTACATAACTGCTCTTCTGTCTCCCTCTGACTGTTTGGGAGTCTATAGTACACTCCCAGCAGTGTGATTGCCCCTTTTTTGTTGAGCTGCGATTCCTGTCTCTCCTTAAGCCATGTTTCTGTAATAGCTATGATATCACACTGCCATGTGTCTATCTGTGCCCTCAGCTCATCTGCTTTATTTGCTATACTCCTTGCATTGAAATAGATTCCCTTGAACACTGCCAAACTCTCTTTTTTATTTTCTAACCCTCGTTTTCTCTGTCTTCCAGACTCATCCATTAATTTTCTGCCTTTCATTTTATTTTCTGATTCTGTCGCAACTGAGTCTATCCTCAGGTCCCCATCCCCCTGCCAAACCTTCCCCAACAGCATTAGCAAAACGTCCCGCAAGGAACTCAGTCCCGGCTCTGTTCAGGTGCAACACCGCCGACCTGTACAGGTCCCATCTCCCCCAGAGCCAGTCCCAATGTCCCAGGAATCTGAAGCCTCCCTCCTGCACCATCTTTCCAGCCACACATTCATCTGTCTTATCCTTCTATTTCTATACTCACTTGCACGTGGCACTGGGAGGAATCCGGAGATTACTACTTTTGAGGTCCTGTTTGCTAATTTCTTACCTAGCTCCCTAAACTCTGACTGCAGGACCACATCCCTCTTTCTACCTATGTCGTTGGTTCCAATGTGGACCACGACTGCTGGCTGTTCACCCTCCCCCTTCAGGATGCTCTGCAGCCGCTCAGTGACATCCTTGACCCTGGCACCAGGGAGGTAACACGCTATCCTGGATTCACACTTGCGCCACAGAAATGCCTCAGTTCCCCTGACTATTGAATCTCCGATCACTTACACTCTTTCTCCTCCCCCACCCCCACCTCTCCCCGCCCCTGTCCTCTCTTTCTCTCCTCTCTCTGTCCCACCCCCAGCCCCCCCAGCCTCTCTTTCTCTCCTCTCTCTGTCCCTCCCTCCCCTCCACCCCCAGCCCACCCAGCCTCTGATCTATTCACGTCACCATTGTGAGCTCAGCCCGGTCTTCACCCTGACCCTCTCTTCTCTCTCTCCCAGTTGATGTTGTGTGCTCGACCCTGCCCCTGTTGTACGTGGAGAAGGTCCTGCAGTTTGTGGCCTCGGCGCTGGAGACTTCCCGCCACCTGGAATTCTTCCTGACCTGGGCTGAGCGGCTACTAACTCTGCATGGACAGAAGCTGAAGGCCAGGTGAGGACGGGCGAGGTGTGTTGGTGGCTGCTTGGGGTGGGTGGGTGGGTAGCGGAGTGGGGGGTGCAGGCTGCTGATTGTTTATACAGCCTCCTTCACATAATGCAATGACCCAGAGAGCTGTGCAGGGAAGCAGCACGAGAGGTAACAGTGTCAACATCACTGGGAGGGGAAGGTACCATGATAATATTTCAGTATAAACACCAGGGCCAGTTGTTTATGCAGCATGAGGTCTGGGACAGAATCCTCTTCATTGTCTGTTGGAGTGATGTGTGGGACACAGGTTTTTGGGGGTTGTTGGTGGTGATTGAGATTCCAGTGTTCTGTGGGGGCAGCATTTCCCAGTATGGGTTCCTCAACCTCGCTGACCAGGGGCGAGTTAACATTTCCCTCACTCACCCTCCATCATTCTGGCCCTGGGATTTCAACCTGGCAGCTGCTAATTATTAGAGCTCTTTAAACCCCATTTATGGGTTCAATCGACCAGCCGTTCCCCCGCCCCCACGCGCTGACCCCCGCCCCCACGCGCTGACCCCCGCCGCCCGCATGCCGACCCCCACCTGCATTGAGCTCCGATTCCATACTGTTCATCCCCATGCTGTTTCCACCACCATCCCCCCTCCCACATTGGCCAGTGACAGTTTTTTCCAGTGGACACTCTGTGCTCCCAGTTGGATTGGGATTGTTCCTCCCTGGAGTAAGAGTAATTTTGGAGATAGGTTCAGGCTGTATTGTCAGTTCCCAGGTCTGGTGGAGTGCACTTTCCAGAGGCATGCCTCCTTATTCAGGCTGCTGTTCATTGACTTTGAATTTGTTTTCACAGGTCGGTCGTCTTGCTGCCAATGATCCAGTCTCTGCAAAGGAGCATCCAACATCACTTCGACACCGTGTCCAAACTGTACGTCAGCATCCAGTCCCAGCCCAGGCATTGCTCTTTGCTCATTGCTCTTCGCATACACTCACTACCCTGCAGCATACAGCAATCTATATGTTAACCTGTCAGTCAGTATTTGGGATGGAGATTAACTCTGTAAACTGTGCAGAGAATCAGAGAGGGTAAGGGGAGGAGGGAGATGGATGAAGACATGCCCAAAGTGAGGAGTCTTCAAGGGGATTGTTTGAGACCCAGGAGTGAGGTGCTGGATTTAGAGAGAGTGTTTGTCAGTGATGTGGGAGCTGCTCATGTTGGGGTTCAGTGATTCCAGGTGTGGTGGGATTCGATTGTGAGGACAAGGATGATCAGAACATTTTACTGGGTCATAAGCAGCACTGATTACTGCTTAGTTCTGTCCTGTCGGGGTCGGAGAGTCGAGTGTCCCGTTCTCTTCACCCTCCCTCTTCCCCCACCCCATCAACACCAGAGCCCGTCTGTCTCTGAAAAGCTTCTCACTGTGAGCTGGAGCTCCATCCCTCTACTTAGAAGAAAAGCTTGCATTTATATAGCACCTTTCACCTCCCACCTCAGCACATCTGAAAGCACTTTCCAGCCAGTGAAGTACTTTCAATAGTGCGGTCACTGTTGTAATGTAGGAAACTTGGCAGCCAATTTGTGCACAGCAAGTTCCCACACACAGCAATGTGATAATTGGTAGTGGTTCAAAAAGCAGGAGCCCCCCCCTTCCCCCCACTTGTTGTTCATAGGCCATAGGACCTTTAAGAGGACAGACAGGGTCTTGGTTTAATGACTCATCTGAAAAGTGGCACCTCGGGTGCAGCACCCCCTCGGTACTGACCCTCCGAGGGTGCAGCACCCCCTCGGTACTGACCCTCCGACGGTGCTGGGAATGTCAGCTTGGATTTTGTGTTGAGGTCTCTGGAGTGGGACTTGAACCTGCAACCTTCTGATTGAGTTCTACACTGAGAGCACAGAGAGCACCATCCTGTTAAAGCCCCTGGCAGTCCCCTCTAACAAGGTGTTACCGTCCACTAGCATTCTGACAATGAGTCAGGGACTTCAGAAAGGACTTTCCCCCTTCCCCAAACTGTGGGGTTAGGGTTAAAGTTTTTGGACACGCAGTTAGATCTGTATATTATGCACAACAGCCTCCTCCTCACTGTGTGAGGCTCAAGCTAGCCATTGTGAGAGATTTCCAGATCTACTTCAGCTCCTGCGCTTGGGAGGAAGTGAAGAGAAAGTGAATGCATTGGAACAAATACTTGGTTTAGCTGTAGATTTCAGGCTGTTGTGCTGATGTTTGAGATGTTTGGTTTCACTCACACTCACTCTTGGATTTGTACACTCCAGGTGTGACTGGAATCGCTACAATATGCAGTACACGCTTGCGCTGTCCAAACAGCGGGGACTGAAGCGGCCAGCGGAAATGTCAAAGAGTGATGGAGAGAGCGATGGCAGTGAGGGGACCACAGAGGAACTGATGGAGGCGTGTAACTGAGAAGTGGCAAACCTTGCACTGCAGACTGTGGACTTGCAACACCTTCCTGCTGCACTGCACTGCACACAACATACAATAGGCATGAGCACATCACAGTCTCCCATCAAGCAGCTACAATAGCAGGACAGTGCTCACCAGCTCCGTAACTGACATTCCGTGCTGGGTGGGGTAAGGAGCAAAAGCACCTCGTGCAGTTAATTATAATATGTTCATTTGAGAATCTTCTGGGTTAGCTGGGGGCGAAATGCAAGCAGGTCAGAGGTGAGGTGAGCTTTATTTAGCCTGTGCTGTACCTGTCCTGGGAGTGTTTGATGAGGACAGTGCAGAGGGAGCTTTTCTCTGTATCTAACCCCGTGCTGTACCTGTCCGGGGAGTGTTTGATGGACAGTGTAGAGGGAGGTTTACTCTGTATCTAACTGCTGGTTGAAGCTGTTCCTTCCCCAGCATTGACCACCTGAATGAGGAAAGAAATTAATTAATGTATAATAAATTTTTAATAGAAATGTGGGTTTTTTTATTGATGAGAAATATTTCAATTTAGTGTGTTGGGGTCAGTGTTTTGCTTCATCTCTGCTTGCAGTTTGATTGGGAGAAAATTTCATCACAAGTCTGTCACATCCAGCCGTGAATGGTGGTGGACAATTAAACAACTAACTGGAGGAGGTGGCTCCACAAATATCCCCATCCTCAATGATGGGGGAGCCCAGCACATCAGTGCGAATGATGAGGCTGAAGCATTTGCAACAATCTTCAGCCAGAAATGCTGAGTTGAGGAGGCCGAGATGGATCATCCCGAAGTCCCCAGCATCACAGATACCAGTCTTTAGCCACTTCGATTCACTCCGCGTCATTTCAAGAAACGACTGAAGGCACTGGATACTGTAAAGGCTGTGGGTCCTGAAAACACTCAGCAATAGTACTGAAGACCTGTGCTCCAGAACTAGCCACGCCCATGGCCAAGCTAATCCAGTACAGCTACAACACTGGCATCTACCCGGCAATGTGGAAAATTGCCCAGGTTGTTCTGTGCACAAAAAGCAGGACAAATCCAACCCGGCCAATTACCGCCCCAAAAGCCTACTCTCAATCATCAGTAAAGTGATGGAAGGTGTCATTGACAGTGCCATCAAGCAGCACCTGCTCAGCAATAACCTGCTCAGTGACGCTCAGTTTGGGTTCCGCCAGGACCTCATTTACAGCGTTGGTCCAAATATGGATAAAAGCTGAATTTCAGAGGTGAAGTGAGAGTGACTGCCTTTGACATCAAGGCACCATTTGACCACGTATGGCATCAAGGAGCCCTGATAGGAACATAGGACTTAGGAGCAGGCCCTTTGAGCCAGCTCTGCTACTTGATAAGATCATGGCTAATCTAATGGTGGTCTTAACTCCACTTTGTTACCTGCCCCCCAAAATACTGCGGATGCTGAAAATCTGAAATAAAAACAAAGTGCTGGAAATACTCGGCAGATCTGGTAGCATCTGTGGAGAGACAGTTAACCTTTCAAGTCTGTGACTTTTCATCTGAACCTTTGACTCACTTGTCTGTCAAAAATCTATCTAACTCAGTCATGAATAAATTCAATGATCCAGCCTCCACTGCTTTCTGCGGTAGAGAATTCCACAGACTAAAGACCCTTTGAGAAACAATTTCTCCTCATCTCAGTCTTAAAAGGGAGACTGTTTATTCTTAAACTGTGTTCCCTCCACAGGATCTTATATGTTTCAATAAGATCACCTCTCATTCTTCCAAACTCCCAATGGCTATAGGCCCAATCTTTAGTAAGTTAGTTAGAGATACAGCACTGAAACAGGCCCTGCGGCCCACCGAGTCTGTGCCGACCATCAACCACCCATTTATATTAATCCTACACTAATCCCATATTCCTACCACATCCTGTCACTATATTTCCCTACCACCTACCTATACGAGGGACAATTTATAATGGCCAATTTACCTATCAACCTGCAAGTCTTTTGGCTTGTGGGAGGAACCGGAGCCCCTGGAGGAAACCCACGCAGACACAGGGAGAACTTGCAAACTCCACACAGGCAGTACCCAGAATTGAACCCGGGTCACTGGAGCTGTGAGGCTGCAGTGCTAACCACTGCGCCACTGTGCCGCCCAACCTGTTCAACCTTTCTTAATAAGATAAGCCCTTCACCCTGGAATTAGTCAAATGAACCTTCTCTGAACTGCTTCTAATGTAATTATATCCTTTTTCAAATAAGGAGACTAAAAGTGTACAGTGTACAGTACTGGAAAATGGGATTAGAATAGATGGGCTTTATTGCTTAGTAGAGACACAGTGGGCCAAAGGGCCTGTTTCTGTGCTGTATAACTCTGACTACTCCAAATGTGGTCTCACCAAGATCCTGTACAGCTGCAGTTACTTCCCTACCTTTATACTCAATTCCCCTGGCAATAAACAGCGACATTCCATTTGCCTTCCTAATCACTTGCTGTACCTGCATACTATCTTTTTTGTGATTCATGTACCAGGACACCCAGATCTCTCTGTACCACTGAGTTCTGCAGTCTCTCTCCATTTAAATAATATACTGCTTTTCTATTCTTCCTGCCAAAGTGGACAAGTTCACATTTTCCCACATTATACTTCATCTGGCCAGTTTTTGTCCACTCACTTTATCTATATCCCTTTGGAGACTCTTTACTCCTCTTGATAACTTACTTTCCTTCCTATCTTGGTGTCACTGGCAAATTTAGCTTCCATACATTCAGTCCCTTCATCCATTGTAAATAGTTGAGGTTCCAGCATTGATTTCTGTGGCACTCCACTAGTTACAGCTTACCAACCCAAAAAATTCCCACTTATCCCTACTCTGCTTCCTGTTATCCATACTAATATGTTACCCCTACACCATGTGCTTTTGTGTAGTAAAATTGAAGTCAATGGGAATCGGGAAAATTCTTCACTGGTTGGAGTCATACCTCTGTTACGACCTTAGTGAGACTGAACTCGCCAGACCAATTTAAAGAATTACATGACAAGATTTCATGTTTTAAGACTGATTATAACAACTAAACTATATGAAATAGTGTAAATTCACGAAATAGTACTTTCTAGGTATCTGATGCCTCAAATTACAAAGATAGGTATTTTTTTCACGTATAAAAACACTTGGAAACCTCACACCACGCTTATACGTTACACAGTCCTTGATGGTGAAACCTTTGCAGTTAAATGTCCCAAACTCCTCCCAGTTGCAATGAGTTGTATCTCCCAGACCTTTCTCAAAGTCAATGTCCTCTTCGCTCACTGTTCCGAGCACTTTCGACCTGGATGTCTGTGATCCCCTGGTGATCCTGTTGGTCTTTTACTTCGCCACGAACCTCACCTTTCAAATCAGGTTTAAGTCTTCACAGCCTTTCGTTGTATCAATCTTCTGAGAACAGGACACTTCTTCCTACCTCCCTCTGGACCATGACCCCACCACCGAACATCAAGCCACCGACCAAAGGACTGTCACTGACCTCATCTCCTCTGGAGATCTTCCCTCTACAGCTTCCAACCTCATAGACCCGCAACCCCGGACAGCCCGCTTCTACCTCCTTCCCAAAATCCACAAACGGGACTGTCCCGGCAGACCCATTGTGTCAGCCTGCTCCTGCCCCACTGAATGTATTTCTTCCTATCTAGACTCTATCTTTTCTCTGCTGGTCCAGTCTCTTCCCACCTACATCCGTGACTCTTCTGATGCACTACGTCATTTTGACAATTTCCAGTTTCCTGGTCCCAACCGCCTCCTTTTCACTATGGACGTCCAATCGCTCTACACCTCCATCCCCCACCAGGATGGTTTGAGGGCTCTCTGCTTCTTCCTGGAACAGAGGCCCAACCAGTCCCCATCCACCACCACCCTCCTCCGCCTGGCTGAACTTGTTCTCACATTGAACAACTTCTCCTTCAACTCCACGCACTTCCTTCAAGTAAAAGGTGTTGCTATGGGTACCCACATGGGTCCTAGTTATGCCTGTCCATTTGTGGGATATGTCGAGCATTCTTTGTTCCAGTCCTACTCAGGCCCCCTCCCCCAACTCTTTTTCCGGTACATTGATGACTGTATCTTTGCCGTTTCCTGCTCCCGCCCCGAACTGGAAAACTTTATCAACTTTGCTTCCAATTTCCACCCTTCTCTCACCTTTACATGGTCCATCTCTGACACTTCCCTTCCCTGACTTCTCTATCTCCATCTCTGGGGATAGGTTGTCTACTAATATCCATTATAAGCCCACCGACTCCCACAGCTACCTCGACTACACTTCTTCACACCCTACCTCCTGTAAGGACTCCATTCCATTCTCCCAGTTTCTCCGTCTCCGACGCATCTGCTCTGATGATGCTACCTTCCATGACGGTGCTTCTGATATGACCTTTTTCCTCAACCGAGGATTTCCCCCCACTGTGGTTGACAGGGCCCTCAACCGTGTCCAGCCCATTTCCCGCACCTCTACCCTCACCCCTTCCCCTCCCTCCCAGAACCGTGACAGGGTTCCCCTTGTCCTCACTTTCCACCCCATCAGCCTCCATATCCAAAGGATCATCCTCCGCCATTTCCACCACCTCCAGCGTGATGCCACTACCAGTCGCATCTTCTCCTCCCTTCCCCTGTCAGCATTCCAAAGGGATCGTTCCCTCCGCGACACCCTGGTCCACTCCTCCATTACCCCCACGACCTCGTCCCCGTCCCATGGCACTTTCCCCTGCAATCGCAGGTGGTGTAATACCTGCCCATTTACCTCCTCTCTCCTCACTATCCCAGGCCCCAAACACTCCTTTCAGGTGAAGCAATCTTTTTTTGCATTTATTTCATTTCATTGTAGTTTGTTCAGTTTGCTTACCCACTTTTTTTTCAGGTTTGCACTTGCTGCTGTTCAATATTCAGTCCATTAACACCTAATCTGTACTAATGCTTTGTTTTTCAACAGACCATTAACATATTGTTTGCCTTTGCTCCATGACCTTTTGGTCAGCTATGTGGCCTTGTCCAATCTACACCTTCTCCTTTGTTATCTCTTGCCCCACCCCCACCTCACTTGCTTATAACCTGTGACTTTTCTAATATTTGTCAGTTCCGAAGAAGGGTCACTTGACCCGGAATGTTAACTCTGCTTCTCTTTTCACAGATGCTGCCAGACCTGCTGAGTGGTTCCAACATTTCTTGTTTTTATTTCAGATTTCCAGCATCCACAGTATTTTGCTTTTATTCTGAGAACAGGTGTTCTTTCTCTCTCTGCCTTGAGGCTGCATCTGCTGGTCTTATCCTTACTGCCTGCCTGCCTTCGGAAAAACTGGAATTCATCTGAAATCAGAAGTCAATAGCCAATTGTCTTCTCCAATATGCAAAGTCCACAAGTCTGGCTACAGCAGAGACACCTGGGCTCTCCATTGTTTCCAGGTGTTAGCAGCTGCCATTCGTATTTACAATGTCAGAGCTACTGACTCCTTGTTAACGATCTGAAAGTCTGGGTGGGTGAAACCCATTGTTCTGCAGGTGTTATACCCCTTCATCTGCTTTTCAACAAACGATGTTTGATCTGGGTTCTTTGTTGTCCTGATACCAAGTTTTGTCGAGATGATGGGAGGTCACATGACTTCTGACTCCATCTTAAACTACATTAAAAATCTCAGTTTTAAAACATAGTCATGCTACAGTATTCATAACACCCAGCACAAAAGAAGATTGTTCTGGTTTTTGGAGGTCAACCATCTCAGTCGCAGGACATCACTGCAGGAGTTCCTCAGGGTAGTGACCTAGGCCCAACCATCTTCAGCTGCTTTATCATAAGGTCAGATGTGGGGATATTTGCTGATGATTGTATGTTCAGCAGTCTGTGCCCACACACAGCAAAACCTGGACAACATTCAGGCTTGGACTGATAAGTGGCAAGTAACATTTGTGCTACACAAGTGCAAGTCAATGGCCCTCTCTAATAAGAGAATCCAACCATCTTCCCTTGATATTCAATGGTGTAACCATTACTGAACCCCCAACAATCAACATGCTGGGGGTTACCATTGACCAAAAACTTAACTAGATCAGCCATATAAATACCGTGACTACAAGAACAGGTCAGAGACTAGGAATTCTGCAGCAAGTAACTCACCTCCTGACTCCCCAAAGCCTGTCCACCATCTACAAGGCACAAGTCAGGAGTGTGATGGAATATTCTCCACTTGCCTGGATGGGTGCAGCTCCAACAACACTCAAGAAGCTCGACACCATCCAGGACAAAGCAGCCCACTTGATTGGCACCCCATCGACAAACATTCACTCCCTCCACCACCAACGCACAGTGGCAGCAGTGTGTACCATCTACAAGATGCACTGCAGCAACTCAAAAAGGCTCCATCGACAGCACCTTCCAAACCCGCGACCTCTACCAACTAGAAGGACAAGAGCAGCAAATGCATGGGAACACCACCATCTGCAAGTTCCCCTCCAAGTCACACACCATCCTGACTTGGAACTATATCGTCGTTCCTTCACTGTCGCTGGGTCAAAATCCTGGAACTCCCTTCCTAACAGCACTGTGATGTACTGTTAAGTTACAATGTCCAGTTAAATTTCTGGTGCATAGTAACCCTCAGGATGTTGATGGTGGGGGATTCAGCAATGGTAATGCTGTTTACGTCCAATTTGATGGACAGAAGTGGGCCTAAGACTAGCATTTTAAACTTAAATAAGGGCAACTGTGGGCATGAAAGCTGAGCTGGCTGACATGAACTGGGTTACTAGGTTAGGAGATAGATCAATAGAGAAGCAGTGACAGACATTTAAGGGGATGTTTCAGAATACTCAGAATAAGTATATTACTACTGTAAAGAAAAATTCTAAGTGGAGGACTCACCATCCGTGGTTAACTAAAGAAATTAAGGGAAGTATCAAACTTAAGGAAAAGGCATATAATTGCACAAAGATGAGTGGCAGGTCAGATGATTGGTCAGAATATAAAGAATGGCAGAGAATGACTAAAAGGTTAATCATGAGAAAGAAATTAAGAGTATTGGAGAAAGCTAGCTAGAAACGTGAAAACGGATAGCAAGAGTTTCTACAGGTATTTAAAAAGGAAAAGAGTAAGTAAAGTGAGTGTTGGTCCTCTAGAGAGTGAGAATGGGGAGTTAATAGTAGATCATAAGGAAATAGCGGATGAAATGAACAAATATTTTGCTTCTGTCTTCACTATAGAGGATACAAAAAACATTCCAGTAATAACTGTAAATCAGGAGGTGGAAGAAAGGGAGGAACTTGGGGAAATTACAGGGAAGTGGTACTGAGCAAACTGATGGAGTTGTAGGCTGACAAGTGCCCGTGTCCTGATGGGCATCATCCTAGGGTCTTAAAAGAGGTGGCTAATGAGGTAGTTGATACGTTGGTGTTAATTTTTCAAAAGTCACTGGATTCTGGTAAGGTTCCATCAGATTGGAAAGTAGCAAATATAACCCCTCTATTCAAGAAGGGGGGAGGCAGAAAACAGGCCAGTTAACTTGATGTCTGTCATGGGGAAGATGTTAGCATTGATTATTAAGGAGGCAATAGCTGGGCAGTTAGAAAAACTCAAGGTAATTGGGAATAGTCAGCATAGCTTTGTGAAAGGGAAATCATGTTTAACCAATTTATTGGAGTTCTTTGAAGGAGTAACATGCACTGTGGATTTAGGGGAGCCCGTTGACATACTGTACTTGGATTTCCAGAAGGCATTTGACAAGGTGCTACATAAAAGGTTATTGTGCAAAGTAGGAGCTCATGGTGTAGGGGTAACATATTAGCATGAATAGAAGATTGGCTAGATGGCAGAAAACAGAGAGTATGCATAAATGAGTCCTTTTCTGATTGGCAGGATGTGATGAGTGAAGTCCACAGGGGTCTGTGCTGGGGCCTCAACATTTTACAATTTATATCAATGACTTAGATGAGGGGAGTAATGGCATGGTAGCTAAATTTGTAGATGACACAAAGATAGCTAAGGAAGTATGTTGTGAAGTGGACATAAGGAGCTTGCAGACTGATATAGATAGATTGAGTGAGTGGGCAAAAATCTGGCAGATGGAGTATAATGTGGGAAACTGTGAAGTTCACTTTGGCAGGAAGATTAAAAAAGCAGAGTATTACTTAAACAGAGAACGACTTCAGAATTCCGAGGTGCAGAGGGATCTAGGTGTTCTAGTGCATGAGTCACAAAAAGTTAGTTTGCAGGTACAGCAAGTAATAAAGAAGGCTAATGGAATGCTATCCTTTATTACAAGAGGAATTGAAAATAAAAGTAAGGATGTTATGCTTCAGTTATACAGGGCATTGGTGAGACCACATCTCGAATACTGAGTGCAGTTTTGGTCTCCTTATTTAAGGAAGGATGTAAATGCATTAGAGGCAGTTCAGAGGAGGTTTAATAGATTGATATCTGGAATGAGTGGGTTGTCTTATGAGGAAAGGTTGGACAGACTGGGCTTGTTTTCACTGGAGTTTAGAAGAGTGAGGGGAGACTTGATTGAAGTTTATAAGATCCTGAATGGTGTTGACAAGGTGGATGTGGAAAGGATGTTTCCTCTTGTGGGGGAGTCCAGAACTAGGGGGCATGTTTTTAAATTCAAGGTGGCCCTTTTAGGACAGAGATGAGGAGAATTTTTTTTCTCTCCCAGGGTTGTGCGACTTTGGAACTCTCTGCCTCAGAAGGTGGTGGAAGTGGGATCATTGAATATTTTTAAGGCCGGGCTAGATAGATTCTTGTTAGGCAAAGAATCAAAGGTTATCGGGGGGTAGATGGGAGTGTGGAATTCGAGACAGAAACAGGTCAACCATGATCTTATTGAATGGCAGAGCAGGCTCGACAGGCCAAGTGGCCTACTTCTGCTCTTAATTCGTATGTTGAATGTAAAGGGGAGATGTTTAGATTCTCTCTTGTTGGAGATGGTCATTGTCTGGCACTTGTGTGGCGCGAAGGTTACTTGCCACTTATCAGCTCAAGTCTGAATGTTGTCCAAGTCTTGCTGCATATGGACACGGACTGCTTCAGTATCTGAGGAGTCACGAATGGTGCTGAACATTGTGCAATCATCAGTGAACATCCCCACTTCTGACCTTATGATTGAAGGAAGGTCATTGATGAAGCAGCTGAAGATGGTTGGGCCTAGGACACTACCCTGAGGAACTCCTACAATGCTTTCCTGGAGCTGAGATGATTGACCTCCAACAACCACAACCATCTTCCTTTGCGCTAGGTATGACTCCAACTAGCGGAGAGTTTTCCCCTTGATTCCTATTGACTCCAGTTTTGCTAGGGCTCCTTGATGCCATACTCGGTCAAATGCTGCCTTGATGTCAAGGGCAGTCACCCTCACCTCAGGAGTTCAGCTCTTTTTAGAGATACAGCACTGAAACAGGCCCTTCGGCCCACCGAGTCTGTGCTGACCATCAACCACCCATTTTATACTAATCCTACACTAATCCCCATATTCCTACCACATCCCCACCTGTCCCTATATTTCCCTACCACCTACCTATACTAGGGGCAATTTATAATGGCCAATTTACCTACCAACCTGCAAGTCTTTTGGCTTGTGGGAGGAAACCGGAGCACCCGGAGAAAACCCACGCAGACACAGGGAGAACTTGCAAACTCCACACAGGCAGTACCCAGAATTGAACCTGGGTCGCTGGAGCTGTGAGGCTGCGGTGCTAACCACTGCGCCGCCCTTTTGTCCATGTTTGAACCAAGACATGAGGTCAGGAACTGAATGACAAGGGCTGCTCTCTGGGGTAACTGTAGGTCACTCTCTATGGGTCACACTCAGGGTCAGTCTTTGGGGTCAAAAGCCTTTAGACACATGGACCTTCTATGACCTATTCAGTACCTGTTGAGAAGCTCCTGTACACTGACTGCACAGTGACTCCCATTACACTTTGTGCCCTCAGGTTTGTAGCCCCACTCGTCTGTCAGGCCCCTCCCCCTCCCCCTCCCAGGCACTGCCCCGCCCCTCAAGCCCCGCCCCTCTTCACCAGACCCCGCCCCCTCTTCCCCAGACCCCGCCCCTCACCGCAAACCCCGCCCCCTCTTCCCCAGACCCCGCCCCTCACCGCAAACCCCGCCCCCTCTTCCCCAGACCCCGCCCCTCACCGCAAACCCCGCCCCCTCTTCCCCAGACTCCGCCCCGTGTCCTTCTCGCCGCCATGTTTCTCCGGCCTCTCGCTTTTTCGATCCGCTTTTGGCGATTTCGCTCCACCGCCCCCGCGAGCCCGAATGTGGCCGTGGTGAGTATCAGGGTGAGGGGAAAGAGGTGCGAGTGTGAGCCGAGGCCTGGGGCCCAGTGGAGACTCGGTCTCTGCAGTGGGGCCTGGGCGGCTTTCCCGCCGGCTGCAGGTTGGGGGTTGGGGCTGGGGGCGGGGACTGGGTGGGGGTTGGGGGTGGGGGTGGGTTTGGGGGCGGGGACTGGGTGGGGGTTGGGGCTGGGGGTGGGTTTGGGGGCGGGGACTGGGTGGGGGTTGGGGCCGGGGGTGGGTTTGGGGGCGGGGACTGGGTGGGGGTTGGGGCTGGGGGTGGGTTTAGGGGCGGGGACTGGGTGGGGGTTGGGGCTGGGGGTGGGTTTGGGGGCGGGGACTGGGTGGGGGTTGGGGCTGGGGGTGGGTTTGGGGGCGGGGACTGGGTGTGGGCTGGGGGTGGGTTTGGGGGCGGGGACTGGGTGGGGGTTGGGGCTGGGGGTGGGTTTGGGGGCGGGGACTGGGTGGGGGTTGGGGCTGGGGGTGGGGGCGAGGGCTGGGGGTGGGTTTGGGGGCGGGGACTGGGTGGGGGTTGGGGGCGAGGGCTGGGGGCTGGGGGTGGGTTTGGGGGCGGGGACTGGGTGGGGGTTGGGGGTGGGGGTGGGGACGGTGGGGGTTGGGGCTGGGGGTGGGTTTAGGGGCGGGGACTGGGTGGGGGTTGGGGCTGGGGGTGGGTTTGGGGGCGGGGACTGGGTGGGGGCTGGGGGTGGGTTTGGGGGCGGGGACTGGGTGGGGGTTGGGGCTGGGGGTGGGTTTGGGGGCGGGGACTGGGTGGGGGTTGGGGCTGGGGGTGGGTTTGGGGGCGGGGACTGGGTGGGGGCTGGGGGTGGGTTTGGGGGCGGGGACTGGGTGGGGGTTGGGGCTGGGGGTGGGTTTGGGGGCGGGGACTGGGTGGGGGTTGGGGCTGGGGGTGGGTTTGGGGGCGGGGACTGGGTGGGGGTTGGGGCTGGGGGCGAGGGCTGGGGGTGGGTTTGGGGGCGGGGACTGGGTGGGGGTTGGGGGCGAGGGCTGGGGGCTGGGGGTGGGTTTGGGGGCGGGGACTGTGGGCTGGGACTGGGGGTGGGTTTGGGGGCGGGGGTTGGTTTGGGGGCTGGGGGTGGGTTTGGGGGCGGGGACTGGGTGGGGGTTGGGGCGGGGGCTGGGGGTGGGTTTGGGGGCGGGGACTGGGTGGGGGCTGGGGGTGGGTTTGGGGGCGGGGACTGGGTGGGGGTTGGGGCTGGGGGTGGGTTTGGGGGCGGGGACTGGGTGGGGGTTGGGGGCGAGGGCTGGGGGCTGGGGGTGGGTTTGGGGGCGGGGACTGTGGGCTGGGACTGGGGGTGGGTTTGGGGGCGGGGGTTGGTTTGGGGGCTGGGGGTGGGTTTGGGGGCGGGGACTGGGTGGGGGTTGGGGCGGGGGCTGGGGGTGGGTTTGGGGGCGGGGACTGGGTGGGGGCTGGGGGTGGGTTTGGGGGCGGGGACTGGGTGGGGGTTGGGGCTGGGGGTGGGTTTGGGGGCGGGGACTGGGTGGAGGTTGGGGCTGGGGGCGAGGGCTGGGGGTGGGTTTGGGGGCGGGGACTGGGTGGGGGTTGGGGGCGAGGGCTGGGGGCTGGGGGTGGGTTTGGGGGCGGGGACTGTGGGCTGGGACTGGGGGTGGGTTTGGGGGCGGGGGTTGGTTTGGGGGCTGGGGGTGGGTTTGGGGGCGGGGACTGGGTGGGGGTTGGGGCGGGGGCTGGGGGTGGGTTTGGGGGCGGGGACTGGGTGGGGGCTGGGGGTGGGTTTGGGGGCGGGGACTGGGTGGGGGTTGGGGCTGGGGGTGGGTTTGGGGGCGGGGACTGGGTGGAGGTTGGGGCTGGGGGCGAGGGCTGGGGGTGGGTTTGGGGGCGGGGACTGGGTGGGGGTTGGGGGCGAGGGCTGGGGGTGGGTTTGGGGGCGGGGACTGTGGGCTGGGACTGGGGGTGGGTTTGGGGGCGGGGGTTGGTTTGGGGGCTGGGGGTGGGTTTGGGGGCGGGGACTGGGTGGGGGTTGGGGCGGGGGCTGGGGGTGGGTTTGGGGGCGGGGACTGGGTGGGGGTTGGGGCGGGGGCTGGGGGTGGGTTTGGGGGCGGGGGCTGGTGGTGGGGGCTGGGGCGGGTGAACACTCTGACCCCCGACCGCCCGCTCGCCCGCTGACCCCAGGTTTCTCGATCTAACTCTCTTTCTCTTTTTCTGCCGCAGGTTCTTTCTGGATGTGGAGTTTTCGATGGCACCGAAATTCACGAGGCTTCAGCGTGAGCGGATTTCACTCAAAATCCAAACCCAGTGGAGAGGGAGAAGCAGCTGTACCCCGAATTTACCCCGTATTTACCCCGTATTTACCCCTATATCTACCCCGTATCTGCCCCGAGTCTACACTCATATTTACCCCCAAATTTACCCTCAATCTACACCAAATTTACCCTCATCTACCCCCATATTTACCCCTCATCTACCCCCATATTTACCCCTCATCTACCCCCATATTTACCCCTCATCTACCCCCATATTTACCCCTCATCTACCCCTCATCTACCCCTCATCTACCCCCATATTTACCCCCTCTACTCCAAATCTACCCCCATATTTAACCCCATCTACCCCGAATGTGCCCCCATATCTACCCCGAATGTGCCCTCCTATCTACCAAGAATGTGCCCCCATATCTACCCTGAGTCTACACTCAAATTTACCCTGAATCTATATTCATATCTACCCCGATTCTATCCCATATCTACCCCGATTCTATCCCATATCTACCCCGATTCTATCCCATATCTACCCCGATTCTATCCCATATCTATCCCTCATCTACCCCATATTTACCCTGATTCTACACCAAATTTAACCCAAACCTCCCCCATATCTACCCTGAATCTACCTCCCCGTATCTAACCCCATGCTGTATCTGTCCTGGGAGTGTTTGATGGGACAGTGTAGAGCAGGGTTGCCCAACATCCAGCCGCGGGCCAGATTATGGCCCGCCAAAGGTTTCCGTCTGGCCTGTGGATAGAAACTACCCAGGCCGTTCTTCATCCTCCAGTAGTCGGTGACTGGAGTTGAGAATTTCCCATTGTTGTCTTCTTTCAGACCAACTTTAAAAAAAACCCCACAAGTGTCAGTTTCATAGCTGACAGGTGCTGACATTGGGAACAGGCGGTTTCCCAACTTCAGTCAGATTCAGGGTTTTCTGGCAGGCTTGTAAAAAAAACCCAAATTTCTCTGAAGTTGGGAAACAGCTGTTCCTGATGTCAGCACTTGTCAGCTGTTAAACTGAGCAACCATCTGCTGAGCGTTTCTGCTTTCTGCAACTGTCAGAGAAAGAAAGGGCAAGGCGGAGGGAGGGAGATGGACAGAGAGGGGGGGTGGACAGAGAGAAAGTGAGAGGGACAGAGAAAGTCAGGAGCTTTACTCTGTATCTAACCCCGTGCTGTACCTGTCCTGGGAGTGTTTGATGGGGACAGTGTAGAGGGAGCTTTACTCTGTATCTAACCCTGTGCTGTACCTGTCCTGGGAGTGTTTGATGGGGACAGTGTAGAGGGAGCTTTACTCTGTATCTAACCCCGTGCTGTACCTGTCCTGGGAGTGTTTGATGGGGACAGTGTAGAGGGAGCTTTACTCTGTATCTAACCCCGTGCTGTACCTGTCCTGGGAGTGTTTGATGGGGACAGTATAGAGGGAGCTTTACTCTGTATCTAACACCATGCTGTAACTGTCCTGGGAGTGTTTGATGGGGACAGTATAGAGGGAGCTTTACTCTGTATCTAACCCCGTGCTGTACCTGTCCTGGGAGTGTTTGATGGGGACAGTGTAGAGGGAGCTTTACTCTGTATCTAACCCCCGTACTGTACCTGTCCTGGGAGTGTTTGATGGGGACAGTATAGAGGGAGCTTTACTCTGTATCTAACACCATGCTGTAGCTGCTGCAGTGGGGAGTTGGGAGATTTAGATTGTTTTTGGAGCAGAAGGTGTCCTCTCCAGGTGGAATGAATTTGCCCGTTTTTATCCTGTTTCAGGATTTTAGTTCACCTGAGCCGGGGAGGGGCCGAGTTCCAGCTTTATGCTCCTGACATCTCCCAGATGCATGTTGTGGATCACATCAAGGGGGAGCCTGCTGGAGAGAGCCGGTGAGTGAATCATAGGGCAATGAGTTCACCTGTGTGTGTGTGAGAAAGAGCACGCCTGTATGCTTGAGTTTGGAGAGTGTGTGCGAGGTCGTGCGTGCGCTCCTGCATGTGAGCTTCAGAATCGTTATAGTGCGGAAGGAGGCCATTCAGCCCATCGTGTCTGCACTGGCTCTCTGAAAGAGCAACTCCCTCAGTTCCCTTCCCCGCCTTCTCCCCGTAACCCTGCACATTCTTCTTTTTCATATGGGCGGCACAGTGGTTTGCACTGCAGCCTCACAGCTCCAGCGACCCGGGTTCAATTCTGGGTACTGCCTGTGTGGAGTTTGCAAGTTCTCCCTGTGACTGCGTGGGTTTTCGCCGGGTGCTCTGGTTTCCTCCCACAGCCAAAGACTTGCAGGTTGATAGGTAAATTAGCCATTGTAAATTGTCCCTAGTGTAGGTAGGTGGTAGGAGAATTGAGGGAAGGTGGGAATATGGGATTAATGTAGGATTAGTATAAATGGGTGGGTGATGGTCGGCACGGACTCGGTGGGCCGAAGGGCCTGTTTCAGTGCTGTATTTCTCTATGACTCTAATCTATATAACTGTCTAATTCCCTTTTGAATGCTTCAATTGAACCTGCCTCCACCACGTTCTCAGGCAGCGCATTCCAGACCTTAACCACTCGCTGCGTGAAAAAGTTTTTCCTCATGTCACTTTTGCTTCTCTTCTCAAATACTTTAAATCTGTGCCCTCTCGTTCTCGATCCTTTCGTGAATGGGAACAGTTTCTCAATGTCTACTCTGTCCAGCTCCCTCATGATTTTGAACACCTAATCGAATCACCTCTCAGCCTTCTCTTCTCCAAGGAAAACAGTCCTAACTTCTCCATTCTGTCTTCATAACTGAAATTCCTCATCCCTGGAACCGTTCTCATGAATCTTTTCTGCACTCTCTCCAATGCCCTCACGTCTTTCCTCAAGTGCGGCGCCCAGAACTGGACGCAATACTCCAGCTGAGGCCGAGCTAGTGTCTTTTTTTAATTCATTCATGGGATGTGGGCGTCACTGGCCAGGCCAGCATTTATTGCCCATCCCTAATTGTCCTTGAGAAGGTGATGGTGAGCTGCCTTCTTGAACCGCTGCAGTCCATGTGGGGTAGGTATACCCACAGTGCTGTTAGGAAGGGAGTTCCAGGATTTTGACCCAGCAACAGTGAAGGAACGGCGATATAGTTCCAAGTCAGGATGGTGTGTGACTTGGAGGGGAACTTGCAGGTGGTGGTGTTCCCACGCATTTGCTGCCCTTGTCCTTCTAGTTGGTAGAGGTCGCGGGTTTGGAAGGTGCTGTCCAAGGAGCCTTGGTGCATTGCTGCAGTGCATCTTGTAGATGGTACACACTGCTGCCACTGTGTGTCGGTGGTGGAGGGAGTGAATATTTGTAGATGGGATGCCAATCAAGTGGGCTGCTTTGTCCTGGATGGTGTTGAGCCTCATGAGTGTTGTTGGAGCTGCACCCATCCAGGCAAGTGGAGAGTATTCCATCACACTCCTGACTTGTGCCTTGTAGATGGTGGACAGGCTTTGAGGAGTCAGGAGGTGAGTTACTCGCCTCAGGAATCCTAGCCTCTGACCTACTGTTGTAGCCATGGTATTTATATGGCTACTCCAGTTCAGTTTCTGGTCAATGGTAGCCCCTAGGATGTTGATAGTGGGGGATTCAGCGATGGTAATGCCGTTGAATGTCAAGGGGAGATGGTTAGATTCTCTCTTGTTGGAGATGGTCATTGCCTGGCACTTGTGTGGCGTGAATGTTACTTGCCACTTATCAGCCCAAGCATGGATATTGTCCGGGTCTTGCTGCATTTCTACACAGACTGCTTCAGTATCTGAGGAGTCACGAATGGCGCTGTTGTGCAATCATCAGCGAACATCCCCACTTCTGACCTTATGATTGAAGGAAGCTCATTGATTAAGCAGCTGAAGATGGTTAGGCCTTATACAAGTTCAACATAATTTCCTTGCTCTTGTACTCTATGTCCCTATTAGCAAAGCCCAGGATACTGTATGCTTTATTAACTGCTCTCAACCTGTCCTACCACCTTCAATGACTTGTGCACGTATACACCCAGGTCCCTGTGCTCCTGCACCCCATTTAGAATTGAACCCTTTATTTTATATTGTCTCTCCATGTTCTTCTTACCAAAATGAATCACTTCACATTTCTCTGCATTGAACTTCATCGGCCACCTGTCTGCCCATTCCACCAACTTGTCTATGTCATTTTGAAGTTCTACACTGTCCTCCTCACAGTTCACAATACTTCCAAATTTCGTAGCATCTGTAAACTTTGAAATTGTGCCCTGTACACCAAGGTCTAGGTCATTAATATATATCAGGAAAAGCAAGGGTTCCAACACTCATCCCTGGGGAACTCCACTGGAAACCTTCCTCCAGCCCGAAAAACATCCATTAACCACTACTCTGTATCCTGTCGCTCAGCCAATTCCGTATCCATGTTGCTACTGTCTCTTTAATTCCATGAGATATAACTTTACTCTCAAGTCTGTTGTGTGACACTGTATCAAACACCTTTTGAAAGTCCATGTACACCACATCAACAGCATTGCCCTCATCAACCCTCTCTGTTACCACCTCAAAAAACTCCAGCAAGTTAGTTAAACATGATTTTCCCTCAAAAAATCCATGCTGACTTTCCTTAATTAACTCCCATTTGTCCATGTGACTATTGATTTTGTCCCGAATTATTTTTTCTAGAAGTTTTCCCACCACCGAAGTTAAACTGACTGGCCTGTAGTTGCTGGGCTTATCTTTATAACCTTTTTTTGAACAAGGGTGTAACGTTTGCAATTCTCCAGTCCTCTGGCACCATCCCGAGTCTAAGTAAGACTGAAAAATTATGGCCAGTGCCTCTGCAATTTCCATCCTCACTTCCCTCAGTATCCTTGGATGCATCTCATCCGGCCCTGGTGCTTTATCCACTTAAAGTACAGACAGCCTATCTAATACTTTATTAATTTGAAACCCCTCGTGTCTGACTTATCTCCTCTTTCAACATTGACTGGGTTGCATCTTCTTCCTTGGTAAAGACAGATGCAAAGTATTCATTTAAATACCTCAGCTATGCCCTCTGCCTCCATGTGTAAATCCTCTTTCTGGTCTCGAATCGGCCCCACTCCTCCTTTTACCACCCTTTTACTATTTATATGGCTATAGAAAACTTTGGGATTTCCTTTAATGCTAGCTGCCAGTCTCTTTTCATGCTCTCTCTTTGCTTCCCTTATTTGCTTTTTCACTTCCCCTCTGGACCTTCTATATTCAGCCTGGTTCTCAATAGTACTTTCTATCTGGCATCTGTCATAAGCACAATTTTTCTTCTTTATCTAATCTCTACCTCTTTTGTCATCCAGGGAGCTCTGGATTTGTTTTCTCTATTTTTCCCCTTCGAGGGAACATACCTTGACTGTGCTCGAACTATCTCTTCTTTGAAGGTAGCCCATTGTTCATCGACCAGTTTTCCTGCCAGCTCCTGACTCTAATTTATTCATCCCAGCTCCATTCTTGCCCCATTGAAGTTGACCTTCCCCCAGTTAATTATTCTTACCCTGGATTGCTCTTCGTCATTTTCCATAGTCAGCCTAAACCTTATGAGCACTGTCCCCTAAATGCTCTCCTACTGATACTTGATCCACTTGGCCCACCTCATTCCCAAGAACCAGGTCTAGCAGTGCCCCCTTTCTCATTGGACAAGAAGCATACTGTTGTAGAAAATTTTCCTGAACACTCGAGGAACTGTTGCCCCTCATTGCCCTTTACACTACTATTATCCCAGTCTATGTTTGGATAATTAAAGTCACCCATTATAACTACCTTATAATTTTTGCACATCACTAATTTCCTTGAAAATTTGTTCCTCCATGTCCTTCCCACTAGCTGCTGGTCTATAGACAACACCGAGCAATGTAACTGCACCATTTTTGTTCCTTAGCTGTAGTCAAATTGATTCTGTCCTCGACCCCTATGGGACATCCTTTTTCTCCAGCACTGTTATGTTCTCCTTAATCAGTACTGCCACCCCTCCCCCTTTTGTCCCTTTCCTATCTTTCTTGAACACCTTGTATTCAGGAATATTTAATACCCAGTCCTACCCTTCTTTGAGCCAGGTCTCTGTTATAGCCCCATCATCATATTTCCACATGGCAATCTATGCCTATACCTCACCAGTCTTATTAACCACACTCTGAATTCACATACATGCACATTAACCCTTATTCAGACTTGATTACTTTCTCCCTTACTCTGACCCCACCTAACAACGTACTGTTCCCTACACTTGTGCTATCTGTCTCACCCAGTATTCTGTGCACCTTGGTATTCCTCGCTAATACTTGCTCCTGCTTCTCACACCCCAGACAAGTTACCAGTTTTGCTTCCCTCCAATCTGAGCTCCCTCTCAAGTTCCCATCCTCCTGACAATTTAGTTTAAACCTTCCCCAACAGCACTGGCAAATCTCCCTGCGAGGATATTAGACCCAGTCCTGCTAAGATACAACCCGTCCATCTTGTACAGATCCCACCTGCCCCAGAACAGGTCCCAATGTCTCAGAAATCTGATGCCCTCCCTCCTACATCAGTTGGGAATATTTTAGAAACCAGCAGCAGATGACTAAATAACTAATAAGAGGGAGAAAATTGATTGAGAGTAAATTTGCAAGAAATATAAAAACAAACAGTAAGAGCTTCTACGGGTATATAAAAAGGAAGAGAGTAGCTAAAGTCAGTGTGGGACCTTTAGAGGATGAGACTGGGGAATTAATAACAGGGAACAGGGAAATGGCAGATAATTTAAACCAATATTTTGCATCGGTCTTCACGGTGGAGGACACTATAAACATCCCAACAATAATAGATGAACAAGGTGTAAATGGGAGGGAGGAACTTGTAACAATCTCTATCACGAGGGAAAAGGTGCTGGACAAACTGATGGGACTAAAGGCAGACAAGTCTCCAGGACCTGATGGCCTGTATCCAAGGGTTTTAAAAGAAGTGGCTGCAGAGATAATGGAGGCATTGGTCCTAATATACCAAGACTCACTGGATTCCGGTAGGGTACCAGCGGATTGGAAAACCACTAATGTGACTCCCCTATTCAAGAAAGGAGGGAGACAGAAAGCAGGAAACTATAGACCAGTTAGCTTAACATCAGTCATTGGGAAAATGCTAGAGTCCATTATTAAGGAAGAAATAGCAGGATATTTAGAAAAACACAATGCAATCAAACAGAGTCAGCATGGTTTTATGAAAGGGAAATCATGTTTGACAAATTTGTTAGAGTTCTTTGAGGATAAAGGGGAACCGGTAGATGTAGTGTATTTGGATTTTCAGAAGGTGTTCGATAAGGTGCCACATAAAAGGTTATTGCACAAAATAAGAGCTCAGGGTATTGGTGGTAATGTGTTGGCATGGATTGAGGACTGGCTAACACACAGAAGGCAGAGAGTCGGGATTAATGGGTCTTTTTCAGGTTGGAAAGCTGTATCTAGTGGGGTGCCACAAAGATCGGTCCTAGGGCCTCAACTGTTACTATCTATATTAATGACTTAGAGGAAGGGACAGAGTGTAGTGTATCCAAATTTGCTGACAATACAAAAATAGGTGTGAAGGCATGTTGTGATGAGGACACAAAGAATCTGCAAAGGGATATAGATAGGTTAAGTGAGTGGACAAAAACTTGGCAGATGGAGTTCAATGTGGGAAAGTGTGAGGTCATCCACTTTGGTAGGAAGAATAAAAAGGCAGATTATTATTTAGATGGAGAAAGACTATAAAATACTGCAGTACAGAGGGATCTGGGTGTTCTTGTACATGAAACACAAAAGGTTTACATGCAGGTGCAGCAAGTAATTAGGAAGGCAAATGGAATTTTGGCCTTTATAGCTCGGGGGTTCGAGTTTAAAAATAGGGAAGTCTTGTTCCAACTGTACAGGGTGTTGGTGAGGCCACACCTGGAATACTGCGTACAGTTTTGGTCCCCGTATTTAAGGAAGGATATACTAGCATTGGAGGCAGTTCAGAAAAGGTTCACTGGGCTAATTCCTGGGATGAAGGGGTTGTCTTATCAAGAACGGCTAAACAGGTGAGGCCTTTATTCATTGGAGTTTAGAAGAATGGGAGGTGATCTTATAGAAACGTGTAAGATTTTAAAGGGGGCTTGACAGGGTAGATGTTGAGAAGATGTTTGCAATGGTGGGGAATCTCGAACTAGGGGACATAGTTACAGAATAAAGGGGCACACATTTAAAACTGAGATGCGAAGGAATTTCTTCTCTCAGAGGGTGGTAAATCTCTGGAATTCTCTACCTCAGAGAGTTGTGGAGGCTAGGTCACTAAATGTATTTCAGGAGATTTTTGAAATAGATTTTTGAAATCTCGGGGAGTCGAGGCAGAGCAGGCCCGAAAGAGGAGTTGAGGCCTGGGACAGATCAACCATGATCTTATTGAATGGCGGGGCAGGCTTGAGGGGCTGAATGTCCTACTCCTGCTCCTATTTCTTATGTTCTCCAACCATGTGTTCAATCGCTGGATTCTCATATTCCTATGCTCACTTGCACATGGGACTGGGAGTAATCCTGAGGTTACTGCTTTTGAGGTCCTGCTTTTTAATCTCCTTCCTAGCTCCCTAAAATCTGCTTTCAGGACCTCATCCCCCTTCTTACCCATGTCATTGGTACCAATGTGGACCACGACTTCGAGCTGTTCACCCTCCCTCAGAAGAATGTCCTGCAGCCGTTCCGTGATATCCTTGACCCTGGCACCAGGGAGATAACACACCATCCTGGACTCACGTTTACTGCTGCAGAAACACCTGTCTGTTCCCCTAACTAATGAATCCCCTATCACTACTGCTTTTCCACTCCTCTTCCTCCACTCCTGTGCAGCTGAGCCACCTGTGGTGCCACAAACTTGGCTCTGACTGCCCTCCTCTGAGGAACCATCATCTTCACCAGTATACAAAATGGAAAACCGATTAGTGAGTGAGATCATATCAGGGGACTCCTGCACTACCTGCCTGGTTCTCTTCGACTGCCTGGTGGTCACTCATTCCCTCTCTGCCTGCAATCTCCTAACCTGTGGTCTGACCACCTCCCTAAACATCCTATCCACGTAGTCCTCTGCCTCGCAGATGCACAACAGTGACTCCAGCTGCCGCTCGAGTTCCAAAACCCGGAGCTCAAACTTCTGCAGCCGGTGACACTTCCTGCAGATGTGTTTGTCTAGGGCACGTGGTGCGTCCATGACTTCCCACATACCGCAGGTTGTATATTCCACTCGGCTGAGCTGCCCTGCCATACCTTAACTTTACAGACTATTTATTATAAGTAGAATAGCTTACCAGGTACTCACCAAACAGCTCCTTCCACTGCACCGAAGCAGGAACCAAATACTGAAGGTTTAAAAAAAGTGTGAAAAAAAAGTAGAAAAATGGAGCACCTCCTCCCCACTTCACTGAACTCACCACTCACCAAACTCTAATTTCCACACTCAGCTTGCAGTCTGTACACCGTTTTGTTCTGTTTTGTAGTGAAGTAGAGTAGTGAGGCCTTCCAAACCACTGTGCGACATGACCAGATAAACTGCTTTAATAATGAAGGTTGTTGGATAAAAAAAAAGTGCTGGAAATACTCAGCAGGTCTGGCTGCATCTGTGGAGAGAGAAAGAGTTAACATTTCAGGGCTGTGATTTCTCATCAGAACTGGGAAAAGTTAGAAATGTGACAGGTTTTAAGCAAGTGAAAGGAATGGAGGGAGGGGAGAAAAGAAGAAAAGGGAAGGTCTGTGATATGGTGGAAGACAGGAGAGATTGTGATGAAAGGGTTAATAGTGAAGCAAAAGGATGTGGTAATGGGACAAGTAAAGGTTCAAAGGATATTACTAGAGGACATGTGAATGCAGAATCACCACCAACAGCTGCCATCCAAAATCAAAATGGGCGCAGAGATTACAGTCTGAAATTGTTGAACTCAAATATTGAGTCTGGAAGGCTGTAATGTGCCTAATCGAAAGAGTGCAGAAAAGATTCATGAGAATGGTTCCAGGGATGAGGAACTTCAGGTATGAAGATAGTGTTATGCTAGGCCCCCACCTCGCAAGAATGAGGCACATTCATTTTGTCATGAGCATTGATTTTTAACTGTTGTTGGAGCGAGGAATTGACTTGTTAAACAGATCAGTCGTGCTTGGGAGAAAAATATTTACATACTAACAGACATCGAAGGTGAGGAAGCGCATTCCAGGGCCAGGACTGGTTAGACCAGCTGGTCACATGACTAACTGGCTGTTTCAGGGTTTTCTTTTGAACTGGCCACAGAGAGTTTGAAGGGAGAAAGTCTGTTTGCTCCTGGACTGAGAAGATCTCTCCCGTCTGCTCCCATCTCTTTCTCACAAGCCTCTGAAGACACATGAACCCTAAGAGAGAAAAGTCTCCTACAACGAACAAGGTTTAAGAAGAATACTGAGCCCCAACGAAAAGCAAGATCTACCTGCAATCAAGGACTCTACAGTGAGCTCAAAGATCGGTACCAAAAAAATCCCCTTCAGCGATTGCCTCAAATTTTTCCACTTTTATTTTTTTCTTCTCTTTTCTGTCTCTATTTGCTTGTGTGTATCGCAAGGAGTCAGAGGAGGGGGGATCAAAGACAAGAACAAAAGACAGTAAGGGGAATGAGAAAAGTGATTGGCAGAGAAATCAAGGGCCAGAATCAAACAGGGCCACAGTGAAAAATAGTGGGAAGGGGACAAGTAATGTTACAAAGACAATCCTTAAGGCTTTGTGCCTTAACGTGCAGAGCATTCGCAATAAAGTGGATGAATTAATCGTGCAAATAGATGTAAACAGGTATGATATAGTTGGGATTACAGAGACATGGCTGCAAGGTGACCAGGGATGGGAAATGAACATCCAGGGATATTCAGTATTTGGGAAGGACAGACAAAAAGTAAAAGGTGGGGGAGTTGCATTACTGGTTAAAGAGGAAGTTAACGCAATAGTGAGGAAAGATATTAGCTCTGGCGATGTGGAATCTGGGTAGAGCTGAGAAACACTAAGGGGGCAAAAAACATTAGTGGGGGTTGTATATGGACCCCCAAACTGTAGTGGTGATGTTGGGAATGGCATTAAACAGGAAATTAAAGATGCATGTGATAAAGGAACATCTGTAATTATGGGTGATTTTAATCTGCATATAGATTGGGCAAATCAAATTAGTCACAATACCGTAGAGGAGGAATTCTTGGAGTGTATACGGGATAGTTTTCTGGACCAATACGTTGAGGAACCAATCAGAGAACAGGCCATCCTAGACTGGGTATGGTGTAATGAGAGAGGAATAATTGACAATCTAGTTGTGCGAGAGCCCTTGGGGATGAGTGACCATAAAATGATAGAATTCTTCATCAAGATGGAGAGTGATGTAGTTGATTCTGAGACTAGGGTCCTGAATCTTAGTAAAGGAAACTATGAAGGTATGAGGCGCGAGTTGGCCATGACGGATTGGGAATCGTTACTTAAAGGGATGACGGTGGAAAGGCAATGGCAAACATTTAAAGAATGCATGGATGAACTGCAACAATTGTTTATACCTGTCTGGTGCAAAAGTAAAACCGGGAAGGTAGCCAAACCATGGCTTACAAGGAAAATTAGAGATAGCATTAGATCCAAGGAAGAGGCATATAAATTTGCCAGGAAAATCAACAGACCTGAGGATTGGGAGCAGTTTAGAATTCAGCAAAGGAGGACAAAGGGATTGATTAAGAAGGGGAAGATCGAGCAGGAGAGCAAGCTTGCGGGGAACATAAAAACTGACTGTAAAAGTTTCTATAGATATGTGAAGAGAAAGAGATTGAAGATAAGTATAGGTCCCTTACAGTCAGAAACAGGGGGATTTATTATGGGGAATAAAGAAATGGCCGACCAACTAAATGCATACTTTGGTTCTGTCTTCACGAAGGAGGACACAAATATCATAGCGGGAACAGGTTACTGAGTTGGATGATCAGCCATGATCA